>NC_062568.1:59022500-59322500 GCF_022837055.1 Prionailurus viverrinus | reverse complement strand
ACATCTTTTATGTCTCAAGGCTTAATTTTTATTAAAATTCTGTTTTTAGCACCTGTTCACAATGTGTATTTCTCCTGCACATCCAGAATTTCCAAGGGAAACTAATAAATGTGTTGGAGCTCAGAACAGATTGCCTGTGTCTAAGCCCTATGTCCCTTTTAACTAAACTGCTGTTTGGCTTGAAGGCCTGGGCCCTTGGCCAATAAACCCTACTTGTGTTCGGAGTCCTTTGTAGGAAATCATCCATGGCCAAGTTCCAGGGCCCAGCTGGTGAAATCAGCTTGTTGCTCTTTTGGTCTTTAACCTGAGAGAAAAACTACATCTTGTAAAAGATCCTAACAGAGAGAAGTGTGATGATTAAGTTTAGCAAGAAACTTCTTGACGGGCTTGTGTTTGCTGTCTGGTAACTTCTGTAGAGAATAACTGGTACCTGTTGCTACGAATGCTTTAGCTGCCTTTTAGGGGCTTGCCATGCTCTGGATTTTCCTGCTTCAGTTAGTTTTAGAGTGAAGAAAATGCATCTCCTTTATAAGGAAGCAGGATGGCATGGAATTTAATGAAATAATATCCGTGAAACTTGTGTAGTGCTTGATGAATAGAGCTTAGAACATCACCTAGTACATAGTGATCAAAATTTGGCTGAATCAATATATAGTGCTAAAACCAGCCAACAAACAAAAACCTCCAAAACTAATGGTCACAAATTGTTGTATTTTTGGTCAATTAAAGTTAGCAAAAATAATTAGGAAGGGGAACTGACTTAAAGTTGCCAATTTTTTACTTTGTCTAGTAAGGAAATTTAAAGAACACCTGCTACTTACCACCCTCAATTCGTAAAGGAAGTTTTAATATTTTAAAGGAGAAAGGACACCTTGTAATAAAGGACAGATCTTTAAATGTATCTTTATGAAAAAGTTATTATTTTTCTCATTTTCTTCTAGACTAGGGAATAGTTATGGGTATTTTGCCTTAGAAGTTAAAAGGATGGGCTCTGGAATCCATCTACCTTCTCAGCACCACTGGTATGACCTTGACCAACTTACTGTGCCTTGCTTTCCTGATCCAAAGAATGGAGTTCATATAACCTAAGTCACAAGGGTATTATGTGCATAAAAAAGTAATACATGTTCTTTGAGCAGTGCCTGGCACATAGTAAATGCTCAATAAATGTTAGCTATTACTATAGTAATTAACTTGGTTCACCAAATATTGCCACCTCTCTACCCCCAGGCACTCGTTCCTTCTCAGCCATGCCCCCTCTTGTGGTTGGATGGGGCCAGGTGACTGGTAGGCTGTGAGCAAAACTGACTTGAGTCACTTTGGGACTGAGGTATTTTCTAGATCAACAGTTCTCAAAGTATAGTCTGTGGACCCATGGAGATCCTTTCAGGAGGTCTGCGAGGTTAAAACTGTTTTCATCCTATACTAAGATGTCATCTGCTCCTCTGACTGCGTTGAAATTGTACTCATAGTCCAGGAGTAATAGTGGCCAAAGTTGCAGGCAGTGGCCCCAAACTGTACTAGTAATTGGGTTCTTCACTGCCACATGCTTACAGGAAGAAAAGTTGCCAGTTTCAGTTAAGAATGTTCTTGATGAAGCACTGAAGAGTGTTAATTTTATTAAATCTCTCTTCTTGGGTACACACTTAAAAATGTCTTGTGTGATGAAGTAGGAAGTAGGCATACAGAACTTGTGCAGCTTAACAGTGTACAATAGTGTCCCCAGGAAGATCATGTGCACGTAGTGCTTTCTGTTGGAAGCTGAACTACCTGCTTTCTTCTCCCATAGATCTCATTTTTACTTGGAAGAATGACTAACCAACTGTGGTTATTCCAACTTACGTGTTTTGGGAACCATTTTTTTGAATGCAAAAGTGACTTTGTCAAGTTGTTTCAAGAAAAAAAAATGACAATGTTTGTTGTCAATGATAAAACTGAAGTTCTCGTGCAAAGGTAGATTTTTGGAAGACTTGTGTCCACCAGCGAGAGCTTGATAGCATCTCAATCCATAAAGACTTCCCTAATGAGATTGGTAGTTATATTAATAAAAGTGATTTTTTAAAATATTAACTCAGGGAACCAGTATTTTCCAAATGACTAATGCATGAGCTGCAGTGGCATGCATGAGTAAAAGATTCATTCAAAGGTCAGGACAGACCAAAGGACTTCACTGTAAAAGAATATGAAAGGGGCATTGATATGGTTTTAGACTCTACCTTGCACCTAACCTTTGAGAATATCCCACTTGTCAAATTTTGGTACAATATCAAAGAATATTCATAACTGTCTGAAAAGACCATTAAGATACTTGTCCCTTTCCAACTGTTAGGCACTTGTTATACTTCAACCAAAATAGCTTAGGACAACAGATTGAATGTATATGCAGTTAAAGAGAATCCAACTCGCCTGTCTTATCTTAGGCCAGACGTCAAAGAGATTTGAAATAATGTAAAACACAGACATTACATTACAAATAATGTAAAACACAGCTCCTCACTATTTTTTTTTTAGTTTTAGAAAATGTAGTTATTTTTCATAAAAAATTTTTAATTAACATGTAATAGACTTTATTTAATAAATGTGTTTTACCTATGTTTTGTATTTCTCAGTTTTAACATCTAATGTGGATACTAATAGATATAACCCACATCAAGAAACACTTTTTGGTGTCCTCAATGATTTTTAAAAATACAAAAGTGGTCTGAGACAATGTTTAAGAACTGCTGGTGGAGATTATTTTTAAGGATTTTCTAGAGATACGATTCCAAGGTAGTGCCTCAGCTTGTATTGATGTGTCCTTGTCCTTTGTTTGCAAAGCTCAGATCACAACAATGACATGTGCCCATCCTGAGAGAGATGGAACGCGATGTGTTATTTTCTCTGTGTCACCTGTGCGCTAGACACAGGCAGGCAGGCCACTTTATGGCTTCTTGCCCAGAGGTGCAGAGTTGCTCTTTTGTGTGTCCACTTGTGATTGGAGTAGGAATATCCTGCGTCCAGAGTTCTGAGGCAGATATTCCTGACTCTTAGGCCTTGGTTCTGTTGCTTTCTCAATACTGTGTCTTCAGAATATAAGAAGGGTAGAAGAGGCAGCTCATTTTAATAAGCTACCACCTGTGAGCAGAACATTTCAACCCAGTGCTGTGTGTACGCTGGTGGGAAGACAACGGAACAGTGTTGTCTGGAAGAGAAATGTGTCTTCTGGGGCAATTTTATCAGATTTTATTCAAAGGCTGCCTTAACAAGTGGCTTACTCTGGCAGTCAGACTCCCAAGTGCCCTGCCAGGGGAGGGCTCTCAGGCGTCTTTAGATGTCACAGTCAGACTGCTGGGCCATAGACAGACCTGGGGCAGGGTGGCAGCACACGTCCTGCAGTCCACAGTGTAGGAAGGTGCCAGCCAGGAGCCTCTTCTTCCAGTGCGGTGCAAAGAGTCTCAGCATTGCCCCATTGCAGAGACCCACATGCCATGACACAGTGCTGCTGGTCTAGGGCTCTGGGGCTTTAAGTCTAGGGTCTGTGGAGTCCCACCATCTCGCAGGAGGTGACATCAGTACTTGAAAGGTTCCACTTTTGTTTGGCTGGTTCAGTCATTCAGTTTCCTCTGGGGAGTTTCTCTCAAGTCACCCCAGGGGTCTTGGAAACACACCCACTCTGGTTTATCATAGCTCTAACTCTCTCCCCAACTCCATTAATCCCCTCTGTTTCTGTCCCCATAAATACAAATGGATCCACTCTCACATCCTTCCTTCTGGCTTCCTAAGAAGGGGCACCCTTTCCACTCATGGCTAACCCTGCACCTTTGCTCTTGGTCCCCCTTCTCTCCCTGCCTTCCAGATATGGACCGTGTTCTCCTTGTTAGTCTCTCATATATGTTTCCAGAAGTGTCCTCTCTCTACAGCGTCCTTCCTCACAGCCATCTTTTCTCACATGTTTGTTTCTGAGAAGCAGCCTGCTGCATAGTTAGGAGCCTGGGCTCTGGGGTCACACACAACTGAATTCAGATGTGGTCTCAAGCCCATTCTTACTGTGTGACTTTGGAATAATTGTATAACATCTCTGTGCCTCAGTTTCTTTCCAAAATTCAGTTCTAATAGTACTTGCTTTATGTGACTAAATGACAGCATCAGACAGAGCCTTTGGGGCTTGAAAATTAGTAGGCAGATTAGAAGGTAGATAGGACTTCACCACGTAGTTGAAGTAGAGTGGGGCTTGGAGAAAAGAAGAGAAACTACCAGCATTCCAGCCAGAAAAAAAAAAAAAACCCACATGGCTAGAGGCCTGCATGTGGCCAAGAAGAAGCATGACAGGTGAGTTCTGCAGGTAGAGTTCTGGCTGCTTGTGAAGAGGAGTGGGGAGCTCAGGCAGCTAAAGAACGAGGAGTTAGAGGACAAGAGATAAGGCTGATGATAACAGTAAGAGTTCCTCTGAACCCCTTCTGACAACTTACAGCATCGTCTCAACTTGGTTGATCTGAAGGAGACATGTTTCATCTTCATCTAAAGCACAAAATTGAGTCCTTGATTGCCTGTTGTCATTTTGGGCCTCAAGGGCTTTGGCAGTAAATATGAAGATGATGGCTTTTGAGTCCTGGGATGTTTCTGATTTTACTTGAGCACAGTCTGCCCCCTACTGATCGTTCTGGATGTTTTCAACCTAAATGGGTTTACTTGATATCATTAAGTGCTGCCATTTGCTTTCATCCTCAAGGATATTGGGGGGAGGGGAGGGAGAGGAGAGGGAGAGAGAATAAAGTCTGTAAACCTGTGCACCACTTAAAACTGTTATATTTAAAGTGTCTCAGAAGTGACCCTTCTAGCATTAAAAACTAGTTAGTGTGACTGGGCCAAGTGTAATTTAAATGGAGCCCAGAACGCATATATTAAGGCCTCCAACTCCAGGCACTTGTAATTTGACACTACTGGTAGTGATGAAAATTTCTGAGGACCCAAAGTTCAATGAGAAAAATAAATGCATGTATAATTAAGAAAAATATCTACGTCGTTTGAAAGCATAATGTATTTCAAGAGTGTGCTCTTGATGAAGAAAGGAAAGGAAAACATGAAGGAAGACTCCAGGGAGTTGCAAATTAAGTTCTGTGCTCTGACCAGGCACACTGGAAGGGAATTAGTGGCACTATCTTACTATTTTCTGTTGTGCAAATAAAATTTTATTGTATCCTTCTCCACAGTAATAAAATCAATTAAAGATTAAATATTAACTAAATAACACATAGGAGACAAGATTATGAGTTCTTGATCTTGAAATGGTACCATAAATGTTACACAGGAGAAAGATTGGGTAAACACTGCTTATCCGGCGGTTCTTTACTTCATTTTGTATATGTTCCCAGAAGCTATAAAGTAAAGGCACATCTAACAGTAGGGAAAGTAATATTGCCTCCAGACAGCTTTTGTTTTGAAAGCCAGTAAAGAAACTTCGTGATTTTCAAATATGAGAATTTTAATAGATACCTGCAAAACTTTTTTGATAGTTGATCTGAATTTTAAGAGTAATATTTTATGATTTCTTCAGAACAAGTAAAAATTAAATCTCTTGTGCATTCTTTATCTGAGAAAGTTGGACATAATACTATGCAATTGTCACATCTCAGGTAACATGATTTAAGTATCCCATAATATGTTCTTAGATGCGGCTCTAAGACAGGGGTCATCAGACTTTTCTGTGAAGGGCCAGATAGTAAATATTTTAAACTTGCAGGCCACATAGTCTCTGTTGCAAGTATTCAACTCTGCCACATTAGGAAGAACTCTGCCATAGACAGTGGTTAAACAAATGAATGCGACAGTGTTCCCTTTATTTACAAAAATAAATGGGGAGCCAGATTTGGCTTGGGGGCTATAGTGTGCCTTTCTCTGCTCTCAGGTAGAGTAACCTAGGTGTACATATTGACCAAATAGTGAGGATATGAGATTTGAGTATGGCTAATAGAGATATTTAAATCACATCAGTACATATTTTTTAAACATTTTGATAATAACAGTAGTAAATTCAGTCTTTAATCAGTTTCTTGGCATTTACTGTTTTTAGAATGATGTTTATATATGACAGTTAACTTCCTCAAAGACCTGAGTCTGTATACATTTAGTACAAAGGTGGAAAAATCTAATCTATTGAAAAAAAAGTGTTGAAAAAAACTTGATTTGGTGTAAATGAAGTTTTATTCATGGATTGAGTTTTAGAGAAGAGATAATTGAATAATTTCTGCTAGAACTACTCTACTTTATAATTGAACAAATATTTCTCAAATCAATCACCATTTTTATGCCTTCCCAAATTCTCCTGTGAATATTTACCCTAGCATGCCTAGGCTACCCATGAGAGTGAAAGTGAATTCACATTGCAGTTTTTGAAGAGGCTTGTTATTTAAAATATCTCCCTTTAAATGGCACATTTAACCAGTTCTCTTTATAGTACACCAAAATTCAAGGCCAGTTAAAAATAAAATACCCAAATAAATTGAGGGAGATTGCAGATACCCAAAGGTTGACATTTAAATACATTGTGTGAACTTTTCACATCACGCATGGGTAAGAGAAAGGTATAATTGTTTTCAGATTGCCTAATATGGGGCAAATCAGAATCAACTCATTTCTTTTGATCACCATGAATATACTTTTATTTCCGTCATCATCTCAAGACCTAGACAGTTTTTTAGTCTCTTGTTTCTTTTTTTTAAGAGTTTTTTTTTTTAATATACTCATGCTGTCCCTCAGGACTTTAGCTATAGCCAAAGGTTGAGAACCTATGATATTTTTGTATTACCTCAACAGAAAAAGTATTTACCTATGATTATTCTTGCTATATGTAAGTTTTCTCTGAAATCCTCCCCCACTGCCATCTGTATGTTTGTGCTGCAGCAGGACTGGAGCCTGACTGACCACTCTGCCCTGCATGTTGCCAGGTTACCTGCCACAAGTCCACTTCCTGCCCAGCCGTGCTTCTCCCCAACTTGCTGACTTTCACCGTCAGGTTGCAAACTCCCAAGTGAAGAGATAGGAAGACAGTTTGTTATTGATCTCTATTAAAAATGACATGTTATTGGGGCGCCTGGGTGGCGCAGTCGGTTAAGCGTCCGACTTCAGCCAGGTCACGATCTCGCGGTCCGTGAGTTCGAGCCCCGCGTCGGGCTCTGGGCTGATGGCTCAGAGCCTGGAGCCTGTTTCCGATTCTGTGTCTCCCTCTCTCTCTGCCCCTCCCCCGTTCATGCTCTGTCTCTCTCTGTCCCAAAAATAAATAAACGTTGGAAAAAAAAAAAAATTTTAAAAATGACATGTTATTCTGTCAAAAGTCACACAAATTTCTATGTACCCTGAAGTTTCAAATTAAAAAAAAAACTGTTTAAAAACCAAAACAAAACAAATAGACATGAGAGATTTCAACGATGGTTGCAGTTGCCATGCACCGAAATCAGTCTTAAATTATGATGTTGTCCTTCTGTTCCTTAGAGAATTTGAAAATCTGTTAAATGGGTAACGTGGTGCTAATTATCTGATTTCTATTCATTCTATTAAAGTTTATTATATTTATTTTATTTGTTAAATTCAGGTTAGCTAATACATGTCATTTGCATCTGAGAGGGAAGAGTTTTCTTTGCCTTCCACTTTAGAAATATTTCATATTCTTCACTATTCATGCACATCTAAATCAGCTATCACTTAAAATCTTGACCTCCTTGGGGCGCCTGGGTGGCTCAGTTGCTTGAGCGTCTGACTTCGGCTCAGGTCATGATCTCACGGTCTGTGGGTTCGAGCCCCGCATCGGGCTCTGTGCTGACAGCTCAGAGCCTGGAGCCTGTTTCAGATTCTGTGTCTCCCTCTCTCTTTGCCCCTCCCCTGTTCATGCTCTGTCTCTCTCTGTCTCAAAAATAAATAAACGTTAAAAAAAAATCTTGGCCTCCTTATTCCTTTTTTCAGAAGGTTCACCAGTGTTTTGCTTTATTTCTTGCAAAGATTATTCCCAAAAGAAACTATAAGAAATTATTAATACTTTATCCAGGAAGTGGGAATTTAAGGAACAAGCTTCTTGTTGTTTGTGGGGTTTTTTTCCTAATGAGAAATGAGTTAATTTTGCTTTCATAAAAACTTGCATATCAAGATGAATTTCTGGTGCCTCCTGGAGACAGAACATTATTTGCAAGACTCTCTGCATCCTGATCATTGCCAAGGGAGTTCCATCGTATAGACCATCAGACTTAGTTTTAATGAGAAGGGTGATCCCTCTGGCCTTTTGTCACTAATATTTTATTTTGTATAAATTCCTCTTGGGGAACTGAATTAAGGATGCCATTTCTCATTCTAACGGTTGGAGATGGAGCCCAAGTAGCTGGAATTTCTGTTGTGGAAGCAACACAGATCAGACTAAGAGGCTGTTCTAGGTTCTCCAAATGCCATTCAGTATGTAATAAGGAAAAAAACACCATTGTCTTACCAGTTTCTGCTATTAAAATGGATGGCTCTTCCTTGAATTCTTTCATTATAGATTCATTCTAATTGACTCTGAGTCAAGACCACATCCGATTTTCATTTCTTTCTCTGATAATTAACAGGGAACAGCCACTGGAATGAGGGATGAGGTCAGGGTCTGTATTAGGCAGGAAACATGGAAGGAGCCCTTGATCTTGGCTGTGAAGATGTCCAGAAACAATATGGCAGAACAGCAGGAGGTTGGGAACACCAGTGAAGCAGTCTGTTTTGAATCAGGTCTTTGGAATCAGTCCTTAGTCTGAGGGCCAAGAAGAAATCACAGTCTTTCTACCTAATTGCTGCTACCAAGAATGCAGGAAAACATTCTCAACCGAAAATAGTAAGATTGCTGCAGCTATCCCTGTGTGTTCACACCAGTCATTTTCAGCAATAACAAACATGAGGATGAGGTTTCCTACCCTGCATTGATAATTTCCAAGTTGACAATTTATGTATAAAACTATTATTTGGACCAGATTCAATACCTGTAAAAAGAAAGATATCAAGGTAAGGAGATGTAACACATAAAATAATGATTTGCATGGCTTTTATTTGAAGGTATTTTGTATAATGCTTTCTGAAGCAGAAATGTAAAAGACAATTAACTCATTATTCATGCTTTTTTCATATTCATACAGATATGACTATATAATGAAAATTGGTCTTTTGCCATGGGCGTAACGCTGAGTCTCTCAGTAATAAGTATTTTCCAAGACCAGGGGATTTATATGCTGAAATCATTTTCACAAAGCAAACTTTGCCTCAAAAACAAGGCTCTTGTTTTTAGGGGATGCTTGCTATATTGCCAAGATCTTTGTGTTGTTTACCAACAGTTATATCAGATACAAATTAGGAAATTTAATTATAAAATGGTCCTAATCATCCATAAGTGTTTTAATTAGCTTATATTTATTCATTTTTAAACTAAATAGAGAAAACTTCTGTTTTCTTTCAGTAAATCCAGAGCAGTCATTCAGGGCTGAACAATGACAAATGTGGAAAATGTTCTGGTTAGGCGCTCAGCTGGTTAGACTTTAAATCTGTGTATTGAGCTTGGGCAAATATAAACCCACTCAACTATTGGATTAAGTGCTATATGTTTTCATGCAATTATGTTTGAGAAACAGTTTAAAATATCAGTTGATAGGTTAGTTCCACTTGATGCATTGTTTCAAAGTAGTTATTGTCTGGTATAACACTATACTCCAGGTAATGGAACCTAATACATTTTTGATAACAGCCTGGAGAGAAGAGATTTCATCTTCCAGTGGAAAACATTATCAGAACAATTTTCATTGTATGCCTAAGGCATTTGGGTATTGTCCAACTTTAATGATTTAGGAAAATCCTAGATCCCACAAGAACATCAGAAAATCAGAAGTAGGTAAAACTAGTAAGTTGAGTCTGTATATAATCTCACTCATGAAACTCATTAAGTAACATGATCACTATTTCTCTCTGCCAGTGAGCTGAGAACTAAATGGGGAATGTGGTTCTGAAGGAAGGAGCATAGCTGTAGGTCAAGAGTGTGCAAGATTTGGTTCTGTGGTTCTGCTGTGGGCAGTTAGGATTGACTGATGCAAGACGGATAATTTTTCCAACAGTGGTATCCACAATCAACGTAATATGGTTAATCTGGAGACTAGGTTAACTGAAAGTAAGAGAAATAGTTGCAATTCCTTTTTAAAGTGATCTGACCTTATTTAGGACATGAAAACATTGCTTATCCTAGTAATAAATCAATATGTATGGTTATCAATAACCATACATAGTGGCACTTGCCAAAGCAGAAAAGTAACCTTTGGATATAGTCACCAGAGTATATACAGAACAATTTAAACACTGTGAGTTTAACACACACACATACACACACACATACACACACACACACACACACACACACACACACACACACACACATTTAACTTTTCATCATTGCCATTTAAAGCTTGATTTTATAAAACATAAAAAAATATTTTTAAGTGTTCTGTATCACAGGAATTTAAATAGTATAAATATTCATAGCTTTGTAGGTTCACGTTATATATATTAAAATAAAATAATTGAATTTTTTTTCAATATAGGAACTACACAATGAAATAAATGGCACAGGACCTAATAGCAATATTTCATTACTTATGGATTAGTATTAGTTACTTTCAAGATCTAAACAAAGGCCATTGTTTAAATGTTTTAAAACGATTTAAAAGTCACCACAGTTGACCTTTCAAATCTGAAACTATATGACATCAATAGCTGCTGAATAAAGCAGTGTATATATGCACATACTTGCTCTCTCTCTTTCTCAGTTTCATAATATGCCTTTCATTTTTGGCTAATTTATTTGTCACTACATGAATAGTGTATTTTTCCAAGGCTAAGTAGATAACCATTAGGGCCAATCTTGGCATTTAAAATCCCAGAGAAGTTCAAGTATACTTTGGGAGAGAGAGATTTATAAACAAGAGTAAAAATAATAGTAAATGAGAGACTGTATTTCCAAGCAACAGAAATCCCACATCACAGCAAACCATGTCCAGATGGTTAGAAGATAAATCTATGTCAGAGAAAGATGATCTTTTCATATGGGCCAACAAGCAACTCCATTGAAGTTGACCACAATAAGGATGGCCAATTTACCATTACTATTGCCATTTTTGTTCCTAATGACTGTGGACCAGTAATGGTTAAGATTTAGAGCTTGATTTTGTAGGATTCATCAGAAAAGCCACATATTAGGATTCTTATTTTAATGTTCCAGTGGACAGATTCCAGGAGAAGGATGCAAAACCCCCAGCCACAGAAGTCAGAGAAGTGGTTCAGTTGGACCTGCACAGCTGCCCAAAAGATTTTACTCAAGTACAAATCCAAGTAATGCCTTTCTTTGCTTGAAATCCTGAGGTAATTTCTCCCATAGCTTCAAATTCCTTGGTTTAGTACAAAACACTCTTTATGATCTGGCCTTAGCCTTGGCATTTATCACATTCTCGAGAGTCACTGGTCCCTGGTGTGTGTCTGCCACTCTGTGGTGAACTCCCAGAGGGTAGGAAATATATCTTATTCATCTTAGGATCCCCAGTGCTAGGTCCAGTAAGAACCTCAGTAAGTATCTGTTGAATGGTTGAACAGACGGATGGAAATATTGCAGTACTCTAAGACCTAACATGGCTGTGTTTTTTCCTTCCCCAAGGACTTTGGCATCATGATCCTGCATCACATTGTAGCTATTTTCTTGATTTCCTTTTCATATGTCAACAATATGGCCCGAGTAGGGACCCTGATCCTCTGTCTTCACGATTCATCTGATGCTCTTCTAGAGGTAAACATTTTCTTTCATCTTTAAGAGTTCAAAATCCAGAATTCAGGAAATCCCCAAGACCATCACTTCTATAGTATGCTAGACAGTGTTGGGGGAAGATAGTATATGATTGATTTGAAGCTGCCGAGTGTTTCTTTTGGAAATTGTTAAAGTGAGACTTTAGTATATAAATTTTTGTACTAAGAATGTTGATCATCATAGGATTCTTTATTACTAGAACAATGAAAACCTTCACTATTCCACACTTAAGAAAATGGATGTTTTACAGTCAGAAAATCATTATTTGAATAGGTTTTGTTTCTGGTGTTGTAAAGTTCCACACTGATGTATATGGGAAGTGTAGATAACTCAATTCAGTTATTAATGGTAGTTGTACATCCTGATGAAGTTATTTAACGATCATAGTTTTTGTTCACAATATACATGTTATCCTAGTATTTTTACAGTGAGAAGTGTATATGATTTGCATATTAAATATAAAAACTATGTTCTCTCTATATATAAGTATAAAGAGTGAGGAAATATTGGTTGTATTTTTATTAACTTTCTAAACCATTATTACTTAGGATCATTTAAGTAGCAAAAAAACAAAACAAAACAAAACACCAAGAAAAAGTAAAAGAAAAATGCTTCTAGCATATTTCAAAAGATAAAATCCCACGGAAAATTTTGATGTGGTATTTACTCTTAATCATGGCCCCTATGAAGAGACACACCCAATAGAGATATATAATTAAATAAAATATTTGAAGTTTATGGTAAGAAGTTTATGGAACTGGTGAAAGATAAACTTACCAAAGTATAAATTTCATGTAGAAATGGGTCTTAGAATCTATATGCTGAGTTTTTAGTCTTCTTGGCCCACAGTTCTGCCCCTTTGAAGTAATACTGTCACTGTGAATAGAGAAGTGCCCTCAAATAATGATCTACTATTACAGTATAAGCAAAAATTCCATATGATAAAATTGAATCTGCTATAAAGACAATTAGTCCAGGCTTGAAATATATATAGCACTTTATGAAAAATTCTGTTCCCTATAAGGCTATGAAACAGAAACACTGCCCTAATGGGCTAAATATGTCAGATGATAGTGTGGCACTGTGATTTTTAAGTGATTTGAGCTAGGCTCTATTTAGCATATTTTTTAAAGGAGAAATGTAATTGTATAAGAGCAATCTGAAAATCAGTTACCATTTGGCTAAATCCTCAGGATGCTTGAAAGTGGAGATTTATGCAGCAATCTACAGTTTTGAAACCAACCCTGTACAGTTTGCCAACTTTAATGTCTATGGAAATGGCTGGTTGAATCTTTGTCTGCCACTTTTATCCAGAAAAGAAAATAACCCAGAAATGTCAGTCATATGGCTTGAAAGCAAATACTCTTCATCATGTGGATTTTCTTTACATTATACAGTAATGGTTGAGACTATCCAAATAATGAGATATGTCAACCATCAACTCTTTGAAGTGGGATGTATGACCTCGACATTTCAGAAAATTGCATGTTTGATGCCTTTTGATTGAATACTGGTGAAGAATGTAAGAGAAAAATGGTTTACCTAGGCAGAAGGAGGCAGAAGATGATTTTTTCCTTTCTTACTATAAATCATGGTGTCACACCCAAAGTACTCATGAAATTAAAAGTTCATAATCCTGGCTTCTGCTCAGTTAATAGGTATTTTTTTCTTAGGAATCCATTTCTCTCATAGTTCTGTGTTTTACTTGAAGCTACCAAATTTTAGCTTCTGTGGATGCTGTCAACAATCCTTTCAAGGTTGACTCAGCTAATTTAACTTTCTAAGAAGTAGAAATAATGTTATGAATTGAGCAAGACATCTTCAGTTTATAACCCTGTGTGTGGGAGCGTGCAAATTCTAGGTGAAAATGTAGAAAGAGGTGATCAAGCAAAATTATGTTTTCAGCGTCACCTGTTATTAGAATCATCTGTAAAAAGTAGATGGTAGGAAAAGGGATGTAATTTCTTCCTTAACTTATAATATAAAAAGTGGTCATTAAATTACTGACATAAATTGTTAAGAGTAATTCTCATGGACACTTGGAACATTAGTGACTTTCATCTAGAAAATGACCCATTAATGTACCTTTGAAAATTATACCTAAGTGGATTCATTGAAATAACATGATCTTGACATGTTCTTCATTTCTAAATTTATGAGAATAAGCCAAGAAACTGTCTTCCCAGATATTCCTTATTACTGTTTAAGGAAAACCTATAACTCTAAATAGAAAGAAGAAAGCAGTGCAGAAAGTCTCCATATGTTCTGTATAAAGTCTGTGGCCTTAGTGTTTGCAACTCATTAGAGGTTTCAAGGATTGCCTAGTACTTTCTCCTCTGACCTGTTTTGACAAATTCCTGTGTTGGTGTCTTTGGCTTGCTAATATCATCTGTAATGCAAGAATTTTCTTATTTTTCTGTTTCCCTGAGATCAACCATATAATTGAATTTTTCAGGTTGCTGAATGTTTGATTAAATCTGTGACAGTCAGTAGTTCTGCTTCTAGCTAATGCTGCATTTCACTCAACTTGTGGGTAATTTATAAATACTGATGCATGATGCATGACATTTCAAAGTAGCAGGCAATTTAATGCATCTGGTAAGTTATATCTTATAGGAGACTCATGCATATTGAAAGAAGCTTTTCATTTATCAGTTTAACTAAATTAATATATCACATTCCTTCTTTTCATAGGCTGCCAAAATGGCAAATTATGCCAAGTTTCAGAAAAGTTGTGATCTTCTGTTTGTTATGTTTGCCATGGTTTTTATCACTGCACGACTGGGCATATTTCCTTTCTGGTGAGTATGCCAATCTTCTTTCCGTTAGAGCCACCCCTTCCACATAAGCTTTATGAATATTTTGCTTTTGAATTTCATTCCAAATATTTAGTGAGAGGTTTAAAGAAAAGTAGGGGAGGGACTCAAGAAATGCCTCGATGTCTTCTTCCAGAAGAGGGTTATACTCTTTACTAATACTTCCTGCAGGATAGTTAGAGAGGGATGTGGCTTACAGAGGTTCTGAGGCCACAGAAAGCCATCTGCCATTTTGGTGTCCAGTCTAGAGTATGATTCAGCAAACTTTAACTATGAAAGTTTGAATCCATAAAGGAAACTTGGTGTTTCAACCAGTTATGTATCAGAGATCCTCTGTACCAGGGGTTTACAAAGTATTGTTTCTGGACTGGTAACAACAGCATCACCAGGGAACTTGATAGCAGTGTAACTTACTGGGCCCCACCCCAGACCTACAGAATCACAAGCTTTGGAGTTGGGTCCTAGAACTCTGTGTTTGGATGAGCCTTCCTGATGGTTCTGCTCCATGTTAAAATTTGAGTACCATGTCCTGTGTAATTCTCTTCATCTGCTGTACGTACAGCTAAAACAGATGGAAGGTATAACCTGAAAGTAATCCCTGAAATTCTCTATGACCTATTAATTTCTGGATGTCTTTTGTGTTATTGAGAGCTAAGGACACACTATGACTGACTTTGATGGAATTTGATAACTTTTCTATAGAAAATAGGTCCAGTGTCATTAATCTTTTTTCCAGAAGGCTATTACTTGAACTAGAAAAGAAATGAGCCCCATAACACGTAAAATCTACCACTGATGGCAGATTGTTTTCCATTTTGAGAAATTGATTTGAATGGAGAATTAAAGCAGTGGAAATTGGAAAAAAATGAGAAATTAAGGGTTGCAGTAATAACTTGCCTAAATAGAAAAATAACCATAATAAATTTGGGACTTTGAAGTGAGTATGTCTATCACTGGAGTTCCATAAACAAATTACTACACACACACACACACACACACACACACACACACACACACCCCTCTCCTTGAGGCTCTAGGCTCTTTTGAACACTTATTTATTATGAAAATCATTTCAAGAAGCAACATTTTGTGTTGGCAAAAAGCATTTATAGAACCCCAATATACTTTTATGTGCTTATAAGTAGGAAACACATGTAATGTTGAATGTAATGCATCTGTAATTACTTCAGGTTTGGGGCTGTCTCAAGATTATTGACATAACTGGTGATAAGAATTTAAATAGAAATAATTTGGGCAAAATCCAGGACATACTTCTCAAGGGAATAATGGAAAGTTTTTCTTACCTAGGGTTTCTGAGAACTGAGTTACAAAGAAATAAGCATCACTCTCAAGTACTTTGATTTGCTTATATCCCTTGGAGGGTAGAATTAAAATTGAGATGCACCCCTTCTCCTTCCATGTAGCCAATGTGTAAAAAGCTCTGTAGGTTTAGACGGTAATGAGTTGCCTAGAACATAGACTGCCAAATATAGAAATTATGTAATGCTACCAAAAAATAACGAATAGGTGTGCCCTGTGACAATGCCATAGACTAGCTGCTCAGAAAAATCCTTACAATCAAATACAAAGCAAGAAATTTTATTGCAAATGCTGTAGGGCTTCTGCTACCATGCCCCTGCATGCAGCCAAGTTTTTCAAGAGGCAACTTGTGGAGAGAAGTATTTTATTATTCCTAATACAAGCAATAATTTGTATACCTGCTCCCATTGTAGTTGTACATCTAGTGAATGAAATCCTTTTCAGATATATCTAATAAGTTACGTTAGTGCCTGGATGACCTTTGTTTCCAATTACTAGAGTGTAATGAGTATTTTTAGTGTTTAAAATTACCACATGCATGACAATCACCAATAGTGTTTTAAATATTTTCCTTAATACTGTGAAATTATTTTACAAGTTCCTTTTAGATTAGGAAATCCTAGAATTGAGAGAGACTACAGGTCACCAGCCCCAGAATCTTCTGCCACCTCTGCCCAGGATAGGAATTCTGGCAGTTTCCCTGATCTAGTATTCCTTCAGAGGTTGAGGTAGAAATGGGTTCTTAAATGAAACAGAAACCTGGGTCTTTAAAATTTATAAGCTAGAGGTTCTTAATCTGTTTAGAAACCCCTGAAACAGTACAAAAAACATGTTTGTGTGTGTATTTTTTTCCTGGAGGAGAGGATACATGGCTTTATTAGATTCTCAACAAGATCTGTGACTCCCTCCCCTCTTCAAAAAAGTGCCTCTGGAAACAGACTAAGTGTACCTGCCACTTCGAATGGAAAACTCTTAAGAACGTGAAGATCTCTAACATATCATCTGTAGGCTTTCTTTTCATCAGAAAGCATCTTTAATCCCTTCAATTATTCCTGCTTATTGTTTGCTCGCCTTTGTTCCTGAGAATTCCTCTTGTCATGATGTTCCAAATGTGGATTTCCTGTTATAAAATACAAAGAACTAAAAACAAGTTTCATTTAGAACTGCATTACTTGGGGTGCCTGGGTGGCTCAGTCAGTTAAGCATCCGACTTCAGCTCAGGTCATAATCTCACAGTTTATGGGTTCAAGCCCCGCGTCAGGCTCTGTGCTGACAGCTCAGAGCCTGGAGCCTGCTTCAGATTCTGTATCTCCCTCTCTTTCTGCCCCTCCCTTGCTCATGCTTTGTCTCTGTCTGTCTCTCAAAAATGAGTAAATGTTAAAAAAAAAATTTAAAAACTGCATTTCTTTAATGCAGCTTGCCATTGCATTAACTGCAAGCATCTTTGACGTTGTATTGTTGGTGATCTGATAAACATCTGAGCTCCTGCCAGACTAGATCTTCTTCGTCCTGAATTTATTTTTATGTATTTTTATTTCTATAATGATTTATTTGTATACCTAATTATACAAACTGTATTCCTACCTATTCATTTTTATCATGCTGTTTTCAAATATTCTAGCCCAATTAGCGTCTTCTGAACTACATCCATTGCCATACCTGTCCCTCCACCTTTATGCTACTTAAGCATAGGCCTTTCATGCTTCTCCCAACTCATCGACGAAAAAAGTTGACCTAGAGGTACTCCTGGTACACTGCACTACTGAAGAATCTCTGGGTTGACCTCAGTCTCTCCACCGCCAGTCTTTCTTTATGATCTTTCTACTTGTTACTGTTGTCTCATAACTGCTCTGTCATCATGCCTGCTATTTCCCCACATTTTTCTAAGGTGTAATCAAAGACTTTATCAAAGGTCTTATGAAAGTCAGAATTCACTCTGTTGTTTGAGATATCCTCTGCACTTGTAGAGGCAGGGTGAAAAAAGAATATGGAGCCCATCCGGCATGACTTGATTTTAGGAGACTTTTGCTGGCTTCTGGCTCTTCATTTCTAGGTACTCATCCCCATCTGTTTGATTATCTATCTGCAACAGTGAGCTTATCAGTCTAAAATTTCCAGTATTTTCCTTTTCCATATTGTTTAGGTGTGGGCTTTTAGCTCCCAATATGCCACCATTTTTTAAATGTATTCTGTGAATATTTATTGGGTACCTCCTATGTAGCCAGTAAGGGGCTGGGTACTGAGAATTCAGACACAGGACCTGCCTTGGGGCACTTGGTGTCAAACCCTGATAGGTCCCTTCATTATTCTGGTTTATAATTTGGGAGGCCTAGGGATTATAAATTATTTTCTGAACATTTTCTGGAAATAAGTAAGATAACTGGATTGTCAGTGTTAAATAGTTTGGTTGAGGTACTAAGGCGCTTTGACAACTAAATAGAGCATTATACTACATAGACTGTGTGTGTGAAACAGTCACTGGCTACTAGAGGGAAGGACCTGGAGGCAGAGTGGACTTCAGTTCTAACAAGCATTTTATTAACTTCTTTCTCCTTCAAGTACTTGTGCTTCATGGAAGAAGAAACAAAATTGTTCCATGTGCTCTCTGCTCCTCATAGCTTTCAGTCTATTTACATTGGAATCACCAGCAAAATCTTCCGGGTTCCTCCTGACCATACATGTGTTCCCACATCAGCAATCAGAATTTTTGTAATTTGTGAGTTTAACACTGGGATCATTCTTCTTTTTAATTAAGTTTATTTATTTATTTTGAGAGAGAGATGGGGGAGAGTGGCTGAGAGACAGAGAGAGAGAGAGAATCCGCACTGACAATGTGGAGCCTGATGCAAGGGCTTGAACTCACAAACCGTGAGATCATGACCTGAGCCAAAATCAACAGACGCTAAACTGACTAAGCCACCCACATGGCCACTGGGCTCATTCTTTGTTGTGTCTTCAGTCCATGTTTCATCTCACCAAGACAGCATCCACCACGATTAGCCTTTTCAGATTCATATATAGCTCAGACTTGGCTTTTGGCCACAATACATTCTTCTAAAACAGCATTGTCCAACAGAAATACAATTCAGGCTTCATATTAATTTTATAATTTCTAATAGCCACATTAAAAAAGTAAGAAGAGGTGACATCTATTTAAGTAACATTTTATTTAACTCAGTATATCCAAAATGATAGCATTTTAACATGTAATCAATATTAAAAATTATTGATATTTTCATTCGTTTGTTACACACCAAATCTTCAAAATTGGGTATGTGTTTCACAGTACTACATCATTCAGAAGTCTTTGTATTTTAGCCTTTTTGTTGTGGTTGGACAGTCAATGATTTTATCATTTTTGAGAATAAGCCCATCATTGTAAACTGTTACCATTTTCATTTATCTGTATCTGTCTTTCCTAAACTCCAGTTCAGTATAATCCCTAGAATTCCTAACAGTTTCCCATATTTTATGAAGCTGTGGTTTCAACTGGCACAGAGTAGATTGTGCTTAATGTCATTGTGGCATGTATCACAATGCCTTGCCCACAATGGCTACTTATTAAATATTTGTTGAGTGCATTAGGTACTCTTTCATTCTAAAAAAATCACACATCTGTTTTCTTAGTTGAGCTTTTAAATCATCGAGAAGTGGATAGGGGCAGTCTCTCCTTTATTACACAGAGAAAACCGATTCATTTAGTCAATGATTTACCCAGTCTTTTCTGGATTCTGTTCTCCTGACATCAGTTCAATTCAGCAAGTACTTACTAAGTTTCAGGTGTTTCTTCCTACAGTACAATACTATCTTCTTTAAAGATTAAGCCATAAAGCTGTTGATAAGATGCATTTTTGGTAGTTGTTACATAAAGAGTAATTGATTGTCTCTATCATTTGACCCAGCTAAGACTCCAGAGGTATAGTAGGAATCGTTATCTCCCAGCCATAAGAATCTAATAACAAACAAGGGAAATCTATACAGATCCTGACAGGGAAGTAACATGGTGTAGTCTGTAGAAAGACTACTTGCTTTTGGTCCTGGTTCTCCCCCCTCACTGTGTGTCTGAAGACCGGATGTATAACTTCTCTGCATCTATGTCTCCATCAGAAAAATAAGAATAATAGTAATCATTCCATCTACCTTACCAGGAAATGTTAAGGATCAAATGACATACTGCTTGTAGTGATGTTCTGTAACTGTAAAGTACTTTTTAAATATTAAGGATTTTTAAAAATCTATTATTATTAAAAATGGAAATTGCCATTATGGCCAAGTGGCTAGAAATTTTTATTACATTTTATAGCCTCCAACTAATCTAGATTAAGAAACCATAATCATAGGCACTTTTGAAATAAAATTTTACAAATTCTTTCTCCGATTATGAGATTCAGAATATCTTGTTTCAGTCACTTCTGTTTTCAGTACTCAGTGAGCATATAATATCAGATGTGCCGCAGGTTGCCTTATTCTCTCAAATTCTAAGTGACCATACCAACCCTGAGCCACCAGAAGTGACCATTACCATTCACAGAATCTCACAGAATTTCATAAAATGCAAGTATATGTCAGGCTAGTTCTTTCCTACAAGTCACAGATTGACAGATCATTATCCAGCTATGAATGGGCATACCACAATTGCCAAAACCTCTTCCTGTGGCCTAATGTTGACTGTCTACTTCCCCATTCATGTCCCACTAAATGCTAACCCAGTGACTACGGGAAAGTTAGAGTTTGTCAGCGGTCTGCTGTTATTCAGACGAAGCATGTGACATCTCAGTTGTTTTCTGTCCATCTCTGTCCTGCAAAGTGAGAGAATTATTGCTGATTTGTACTCTCTGAAAGTTTCTGCAATTAAAAAGAAAAAAAAACTGTTACAGAAAAGCTTAGATCATTCTTTTACCATTTTCCATAATAAGATTTGAAATTCATCCAGATGCATATGGGAATATCATCTTCTCCTCTAATTTATTTTTAAAGACATACTTTACCAAAGTAGTGTGGCTTATATGCCTTTCTGAATATCTGATAAGATTAGTCTCAGAGTTCACAAATATGGAGAAGCTGGGTGTGTTGTCTTTTTTTTTCTAGAATCCATTGACAGATTTTCTCTGACATTTTCCTTAGTGTTGGTCTTTGTTAAATATATTTTAAAGAAAAAGGATGAAATCTGAAATCTCTCAGCTATTAGATATTGTGGCTATTTGGTATATTTTTAATAAGACTTACATGTATTGGCATCAATTAATACCTTCAAAAGGTATGGTAGAGATGGATGGAAATAATATGTTTGGAATGTTTTGCTTCTTTTCATGTGAACGTAATAATGTTTTATAATGTCAAGATTGAAGGGTTAGACCAGGAGTCAAAAAACTATGCCCTGTAGGACAAATCAGCCCCATTGCCTGTTTGTATAAATTAAGGTTTATTGGAGCATAAACTTGCTCCTTTGTTACATGTTGTCTTTGGTTGCTTTCTGCTACAATGGCTTGAGTAGTTGGGACAGAGTATATAGCCTGCTAATCCTAAATTAATTGACCAGCTGTTTCTTCGAAGAAAAAGTTTGCCAACTCCTGGGCTAGGCCATTAACAATTAGTCTGGTGAGTAAAAAAGGTAGCGCAAGGAGTGGTGTATTCCGTGTATACAGCTTTTGGATGTCTCTAGAAGTCTGGTCTACATTAGGCAAAAAACACGCAGGTATTCTTAATACTGTGTATGAGGTGCACAGAATATGCTCCCAACTATTTTCCTATTGTAACTTGAAGCAAAAACAACCAAATATGGTATCCTAGTAATGTTCTCTGCACAGAATTTATGTCTTAAGTGTTCCTTTCCTCCCTCCCTCCCAATCATTGCAGAGAACCCTTTGCTAAGGGGAAGAAGGAAAAGAAAATAAGATTGTTTGTTCAAAGTATCATAAAATTCTGTATGGCCATTTCATCTGTTTTAAAAATATCTGAGTATTGCAATAAAATCTAATGCCAGGGACAGAGATCTGCAAATTCTATATTTGACCAAGAATCTCACTTATTTGAGAGTGATGCTTTGTGGAAAATCCTGTAACCGATGAAGAACCAGCATCACCTGTTTCCACTTTCTTATGTTACCATAAAGAGCAGCTGTGTGCCAGGCCAGTTTTCTTCTCCATCATTTACCCTCACCTCCCTGACCGTGGTCCCTGGCTCGCTCCTGTCAACGGGCCACTCTGTCCATGCTAAGCCCCTTCTTAAGAGCTCAGCTCTGGACCACCTTGTCTCTGCCCATTGCCTACTTCTCAGTCTGGACCAGTACTGGCACCATCCCAGAAACCCTCCCTGCATGATCCTGGTGTGCAGTGCTCTGTGCCACCGTCAGTGAAGGCCACCCTGACTGCGTCCTTTCATTTTCAGAACTTCATCCATACCTCTGAATGTCATCTCTGGGATGGCAGTATAGTCAAGGAAATGGAACCACAGTATCATCAGCATCCCTGGAATCATCCTATTTCTTGGTCGGATGTATCTTATCACATATTATTACTTAGCGTTTTATGTCTTTAGGACAAGGAAACAAACACTTTATAAATTCCTCATAGACAAGGAGCGATTTATTCTTTGTAAATCCATTCATTGCACTTCACTGTGAGCCTGCTGTGTGGTAGGCACAGTGTCATTGTTGGGGACATAGATATCGATTAGGTCTTGAGCCCAGGAACATTCAGCACTGCAGAACCATCAATAAATATTTGTTAAATCAGTAAATAAAAATTTAGAATTTCCCATGCAGCTTGCTGCAATTGCGACTGGGACTTTGCAGCCCGCATGTGTCTTTCCTTATGATATAGAATAGTCTGATCAAAGAAGACAAAGGTGGCAGTGACTCAGTAGCTTTCAAGTGCTCGGGAGCATCGCAGCCACTGAATCATTTTCTCAGACAGGATTTATAAGAACAGAATTGAGCAATTGTTAAATAAGTACTACCTTTTTCCACAGCAGATAATAAAACAGAAATGCTAAATGTCAAAGAATTGGAAATACAGGAGTTAAATAAATGTAAGGAAAAGCATAGCACAAGTAGCTATACTGAAAATGCAAGCTGTGGCCAGGAGCCTGGTTGAGGGCAGGATGAGGATGTGTGGCACGGTGGCTCTTGGTAAGTGAGGCACAAAGAGAAGTGGTCAAGAGGTTGCAGGGCAGCATGGGGAGAGAGCAACTGTTCAAGAGAAGGAGAAATAGGAAAAAAAATAGGGCATCTTTCCTCCATGCATGGGATCACCAGAGAAGGTGAGCAAGCACACACAGAAGAGTGCCCTGAGAGGGTAATTAATTCTGTCCCAGGGCCCGGACAGTTGTGGCCAGCCAGCATCAGGGACTTTTCATCCAGCTTATATCAGTTGCAGGCTAGGAGCCCAATCTCAAATTCATAGTAAACTCCACGTCTTTTAGAGCAACTTGCACCAACCCAATTTAGCTGCCTTAATTTCCTTTTTCTGAAAGGACTGCATACAAACCCACACCTAATTTTCACAGACACTGGTGTCTTAGATTGCTTTGTGTTCCACGCAGCCTCATCCCGTGCATTAAATAGAGTTTTCAGAAAATAAATATTTAATCTCATTTGTTGGTTGCTAATACTTTGTATCGTGATCTTTGAGTTACATATTCAGTGGTTATGACAAAATGTTGTTTGAAGCATTCATTGAAATATTTATTAAAACTTGAAGAAATGATTCTGAATACCTTCTATTTTTTAGTGACACATACGAATGGCTTGGTTGAAACCATTCCAAAAGTTCTAAAATTCTGAGAAATAAAGGAGTCGTATTTTAATCACTTAACATTTTAGATTGCTTTTTAATTGAAATGTAAACACAGCAAAATGTATTTAATGAAATACAATAGTCTGTTTACTGCATGGTAGTGTGTGCTAATCAAATCAGGAAGTATTGGGGATTATTTCTCAAAATAGGCTCCAGGCAGGGCTCTGGTTCACCTGTGTTCCAACTTCATCTCCTATGTTCTCGCCTACTGTGCTCTGCAATCATAGTTGATGGTATGGATATTAACTTCAGGCAGTACAAGGTTATAAACCACCGAATAACAGTAATACATTTTTCAGTGACTTTTTCTTATGTTGTTTTGATAATCAGTGAACAAAACAGAGTTTTCTGGTTATTATTAACTAGAATATTTCTATTCATCAAGGTTTTAGTCCACCAAATTGTTCTTGTTCTAATCTGGTGGACCTATAAAGGTGTTTTCATCTCCTGTCTACTACTGACAGACAAACACCTTGGTAAAGCAACGAATACTTAAAGTTGGCATTAAAGTACCATGTGAACACATCCCATTCAGTCACTTCAGGAGCCAGCATGAGACACTGAAGGAATCTTTCTTTGTGTACAGGCCTCTTAAATCACCTCTCTTCCCCAGTTTGCAAAGTCAGCACTTTATTTAAAAGGGTCAAAACCCTTCCCTTATACAGTAAGTCTATATCTTCCAGAAATAAGTCAGGTGCTTCACAAAATAGGTTAAAGCTGCGGCAACAAAGTACAGAAGATACAGAGCTTAAACGTCTCTCTCAGTCATGAATTATTCATGGAGCTTGACCCTCTTTTCTCTTCCTTAGCCATATGATTGCATTTATTTCAAATTATGTCCCCCTCATCCTCAAACGTGTAATTAGATGGTCGAGTCCCCTGCTCTTGTCGCAATCACATGACATTTTCTTGAAGCACTGTTCTAATGCTGTTGTTTGATAATCATTCATTCTCATGTCCCCCTTCACTCAAGAGTGAGCCTCGTCAGGGCTGCGACCATATCTCATTCTCCTTTTACGTGCCTAGTGCCGTGCATGTCACCTGATATGCTCTAAGTTTGCTGACTTTTCTGGGTCTTAATTTGGAATTCACTTTCATAAAGGTGTTCACCCCAGGCAGATAGTTTGTTTATTTATGTACTAATTTCAGTATAATAGAGTCTCATTCTATTTTCTTTCTTCACAAATCGGGGAGAAATATTCTGAATGCCAGACTAATGCTTTTATAAATATCCTCTTCTCTTGAGCCCACATATCCTCACTAATTCCCCTACCGTAATTTCCCCAGCCTAGCATGCTGTCCCCCACAGCTAGTGTTTGGGACGAGCTCTATTTCAGGCATAGCATGTAGGAGACTGGACTTTGGGTGGCCCAAACTGGACATACTGACTTGTGACTATTCTCTTTCTTTTAACTTGATTTCTGCCATTCCTTCAAAGGTTTGGGGAAGATGATGAATTTTGCCTTTTTTCTGAAAATAACTGCATGAACAACTAGGATCATTGCTTATTTTTATCTTCTGGCCTACTTTTTCTCACACAAAAAAGAGGTGAAATAAAGTGGGTGCTCCATCATATGTAAATATATCTTACATATATCTAAAAACTACTTATATCCATAAATATATATTTATCATAGATAAACATTTATAAGTACTTGTATCTTTTTTTTAATGTTTGTTTATTTTTGAGAGAGAGGGGCAGAACATGAGCAGGGGAGGGGCAGAGAAAGAGGGAGACACAGAATCCGAAGGAGGCTTTAGGATCTGAGCTGTCAGCACAGAGCCTGACATGGGGCTCGAACTCACAGACCATAAGATCATGACCTGAGCAACCAACTGAGCCACCCAGGCACCCCAGTACTTGTATCTTATTATTTTTTTTGCTAATGAGAAGGCTTTTTAATTTATTTATTTTTTAAATTTACATCCAAGTTGGTTAGCTATAGTGCAACAATGATTTCAGGAGTAGGTTCCTTAACGCCCCTTACCCATTTAGTCCATGCCCCCTCCCACAGCCCCTCTAGTAACCCTCTGTTTGTTCTCCATATTTAAGAGTCTCTTATGTTTTGTCCCCTCCCTGTTTTTATATTATTTTTGCTTCCCTTCCTTTGTGTTCATCTGTGTCTTAACATCCTCACATGAGTGAAGTCATATGATATTCATCTTTCTCTGACTAATTTCGCTTAGCATAATACCCTGTAGTTCCATCCACGTAGTTGCAAATGGCAAGATTTCATTCTTTATGATTGCCGAGTAATACTCCATTGTATATATATACCACATCTTCTTTATCCATTCATCCACTGATGGACATTTGGGCTCTTTCCATACTTTCACTATTGTTTATAGGTACTTATATCTTAAGTAAATATATATTTATAGGGATTTGTAGATTTTATTTGGATATATATCTTATAATGAGACCTTTGCTTACTCTTATCAACATCAAATAAATATCACAACAGCTGCTTCCATGAGTTCACGGGGCTTCTCTTTTTAGTAATTAGAAGTGGTGAGACTATTGATTGCTGCCTGCTGCAAAAGGAATAAGATTGAATGATACATTTTCTTCATAAATTAGCCCTAATGGCTTTGAGATTTCAGATAAGGCAATTCCACTGCTTTTACATGAAACGCTAACAGCTTCATTAGAACTATATTTTGCTAGGGTGCCTGGGTAGTCGGTTAAGCAACCAACTCTTGATTTCAGCTCAGGTCATGATCTCACAGTTCATGAGATCAGGCCCCGTATCGGGCTCTGTGTTGACAGCTCAGAGCCTGCTTGGGACTCTCTCTATTTGCCTCTCTCTCTCTCAAAGTAAATAAATACTAAAAAAATTTTTTTTAATTAAAAAAATTTAAAACCCTGTATTTTGCTGACACTTTTGGAGAGTCTTGGTGCTACAAACAGGTCTAAAATGGGCATGTCACTTCTCACCATGGTCAGGATATATTTCCCTGGGCCAGTATCTGGAGCATCTTGAAAATAGGCAATAGATTTCCAAACCACTTGAGAATGGATCCAAGCTGGTTTGTTTTGTTTTGTTTTGTTTTGTTTTGTTTTGTTTTGTTTTTTTAAGCAGAGTGGGAAGGGAGGTTAGTTTTCCTTCTTCAGATTAACACCCTGTCCCTGTTCTGGTGGGCAGAGATGACTACCTCCTTCTTGTTTCTACATCTGAGAACTTCTTGGCGGTAAATATGAGGCACTTTCCTTTCGGAGAAGGGAAAAGAATGTTTGATGGTTAGGTGTATTAATGACTAGAGTCAGCATATAACCAAATGAATATCTGGTAGTAGCAGAGTGATACAGGAAGTTATTTGTTCTAAGGTATAAGCAACAGAACTCCAGCACAGAAGAAAGACAGAGCACATTTATACTGAATTCTTCCAGCAATAAGTGAAGCCTCTGCTGATTCTGAAAACAGCTTGAGAGTCAATTAAAACATAGTGATAGGAGTCTCACCCAAGAATCTGAATTGAAATAAACACATGTGATAGTCATCTTGTTTTATGCCTAATGTAGTTTATCTTCAGGAAAGTGTCTCAGGCTTTATTTTGAACCAATCAGAAAAAAATCAGATTGACAGTATTTCCTATATCTTAACCTATGCTGTTCAGAAAAAAGGAATTCACAATATCAAATACTGCAAGGGAGATGAAGGCAAATGAGAATATAGTCCCGTGAATTGTGTATGTGTTCTTCAACTGTGAAATGAGAGAACTGGAATAACTATCAGTGATAGCTTCTAGCTCTAAAGTTTCTTCTTATTAATATTTTAAAATTCCTTGGTTCTGTGATTTCACAGTTATAAGGGAGTTGGTCACCTTCCAGTGAGAAATTTTCAGAGCGATCCCTGCAAGAAATTCTGAGGGGGTGGGAGGTAACAAGTGGGTAGTGGGCAAGAAGAGCTGATAGACACAGGCGATTGATTTAAAAAGTGTGCAGAGTATAGAAAGAATGAAGATCATCACTAGATTGAATATGGTATCACGTGAAGATTTTTATAGAATAGTGGACATCTGTGCTTCCTTTTAGAGCCAGAGGGAGAGTACTTGTAGGTGTTAGTGAGGTACTCATGAATTAAAGAAGAGAGCTTTTCAGAGAGCCAGAGGAGGGGAGGCAGGTATCCAGTGTTGGTTCTAGTTAGGCGACTTCTCTGGTACTGTGACTCCCTGAGTCAGTGGTAAAGGAAGAGACTGAGGATACTGATGATGGGAACAGGAGAGAACTGAGCAAGCAGGGCCCCGGGATTAGCAGCCAGTTGGAAGGACAGCCTTCTCAAAGTGGGAAATTTATCCTTCTAAAATATGAGGCACAGAGAAAAGAAAGAATGCAAGACTGGAATGGAGGGATGTGTGCACGTGACAGAGACATATATCTGATAGAGTTTCTTAACAAGAAAAGCACGGCCATACTTGACAGGCTGTGAGAATTTCATTGGGATTTGGGTCAGAGATCTCAGGGAATGAGAACAGAGCAATGACAGGACCTCATGCCCTTTGAGCAATGGTCAGTGAACTGTAGTCACTTCCTGGGGACCTGGATCATTTAATACCAGTGATCCAGTTCATGTATTGTGTGGTGACTGCACAAATTGGTGTATCTCTTTTTCTGAATGGGTAGTAGCAAAATTCTCCTGATGTCCTTGGGACTCCAAACCAGTATCCATAATTATCCTCTATTATATAAGACTTCAAAGAAAACTGAAAACCAGAAAAATTAAGTGACTTGCCCAGGGCCACAGTAAGTTTTCATCATGGG
This sequence comes from Prionailurus viverrinus, assembly GCF_022837055.1. NCBI lineage: Eukaryota > Metazoa > Chordata > Mammalia > Carnivora > Felidae > Prionailurus > Prionailurus viverrinus. Next base: position 59,293,985 of record NC_062568.1, on the reverse strand, counting down.
CAAGAATAGAGCTACATCTTCTGTTTTCTATCCTAATGTTCTCTGCTTTAATTGATTTTATATGAGGGACCAATAATAAGGCAGTGTGGTCTGAAGAATAAAAGCTGTGAACTAGGCTTACCTTGGCTTTAGCCTTGGCTTTGTCACTGACCTTGGGATGACTCTGTCAGTATCCCTAGGCCTCAGATTACTTATTAATAAAGATTTTCCAATTTAAGACCTAGGTCTGAAAGAATGTACAGCAGCTTCAAGGACCAATTTTATTAACTGGCTTTTAGCAGTTTGGAGGTTTTAAAAGGAAGAAAAGTTTGATAAACTTTTGACAAGAAACCATTTAGTAATGAGTTAACCAGTTAAAAGATTAGTGCCTTCTCAGATATTGCTGTCTCGTGCCATTAGTGCCTTCCTCACCAAACTAATGCAATGAAAGAAGAGTACCAAAGCAGTGCAAGTCAGTTGCCAACTGAAATTGTACATATGATATACAATATGCAAGATTTTGGGAAGTCAGTGAAAGTGATATCGGAGCACGGCTCAAGACATACTAAAACCATTGCCAGAGGAGGAGTTGGCAGGCCATTTAACAATTGGAAAATGGGAAATCAGCAAGGATGGTCACATAATAAGTACGTCAAAAAGGAAATATAGGAATTTCAAAGGAATGTGAGGGACCCTTGGGAAAATGCTGACGCCCTCAAATAATTGTTCGTTTTCTGTAAAATGGTCATATACTACCACTCAGTTTTGAAGAAAATTATACAACCCTCCCCCAATCAACACTTCATTCGTTTAAAGTTTGTTCTAAGAATTAGAACATAGTTGCAGTTATAACCTAAATTTGATTAAATGGAAAATAAAATAGATTCATTTTCATGAATTTTATTTCATTTCTCAAAGTAAAGTCTTGATTAACCCATTTTCTATGAAATTTGCATTCCATTTTAAGTGGATTCACTTGATTTTTATCTTGTTTTTCATTTTTCAAAAGTTTTTAATTTAAATTCCAGTTAGTTAACATGTAGTGTAATATTAGACTCAGTAGTAGATTTTTGTGACACATCACTTGCATATAACACCCCGTTCTCATCATAAGGGCCCTTTTTAATACCCATCACCCATTTAACCCATCCTCCCACCTACGTCCCCTCAGTTTGTTCTCTTTAGTTAAGAGTCTGTTTTATGGTTTGCCTGTCTTTTTTTTTCTCTATATATTCATCTGTTTTATTTCTTAAATTCCACATGTGAGTGAAATCATGTGGTATTTGTCTTTCCCTGACTGACTTATTTCGCTCAGCACAATACGCTAGCTCCATCCACATCATTGCAAATGGCAAGATTTTCATTCTTTTTTACTCAGTGGCTGAGTAACATTCCAGTGTGTGTGTGTGTGTGTGTGTGTGTGTGTGTGCATCTCACCACTTCTTTATCCATTCATCAGTCATTGGGACAGTTGGGCTCTTTCCATACTTTTGGCAATTGTTGATGGCGCTGCTATAACAGGTGCACATGACCCTTCAAATAAGCATTTTTGTATCCTTTGGGCAAATACCTCATAGTGCAATTGCTGGATCATAGGGTAGTTCTATTTTTAACTTTTTGAGGAGCATCCATTTTCCAGAGTGGCTGCACCAATTTGCATTTCACCAACAGTGTAAAAGGGTTCGTTTTTCTCCACATCTTTGCCAACACTTATTGTTTCCTGTGTTGTTAATTTTAGCCATTCTGACAGGTGTGAGGTGGTAGCTCATTGTGGTTTTGATTTGCATTTCCCTGATGATGGTGATGTTGAGCATCTTTTCATGTGTCTGTCAGCCATGTGGGTATCTTCTTTGGAAAAATGTCTATTCATGTCTTCTGCCCATTTCGTCAGTGGATTATTTGTTTTTTGGATGTTGAGTTTGATGAGTTCTTTACAGACTTTGGATACTAACCCTTTCTCTTATATGTCATTTGCAAAAATCTTCTCCCATTCTGAAGGTTACCTTTTAGTTTTGTTACTTGTTTGTTGGATTCACTTTAAATGGCCCTTTCTTGGTGGCAATGTGCCTTTGAATAGGAGGACCTCCTGTACTCAGAATGTAAAATTAGGTATGTTTTTCTCTGACTTTCTAAATCCTGTCTGTATAACCTTGGACTAGAACAAATCAAGCAAAGGAGTCGGGGTTGAGCAGGTGGGATTATTAACAGCATCAATGGCCAGCCTCCAGCCAAGGAGTAAAGGGAGCCTGTGTGTTAGGTCAGGGACTCAAGCTGACATGATTGGCCATGAGATTCAACTGGTGGAGATTCTTGGTTCAGTATGGACCAAGTAAAAGGAAAGAACCCAAGGATTTGGAGGATTTATGTTTTCTTCATGGAGTTAATTTTTTTAAGTTTATTTATTTATTTTGAGAGAGAGAGAGAGACTGCACACATGTGCACACAAGCAGGAGAGGGGCAAAGAGGGAGAGAGAATTCCAAGCAGGCTCTACACCTATCAGTGCAGAGCCCAACACGGGGCTCAAACTCATGAATCATGAGATCATGACCTAAGCCAAGATCAAGAGTAAGATGTTTAACCAACTGAGCCACCCAAGTGCCCCCATGGTGTTAATTTTTGTTTTCCTTTCAGAGTTTACCTTGTGTTTTCACATTGTTTATCACAGAAGGAAACAGGGGTCCTTCCCTCTTCCTCCTATTGGGAAGGGTTTGATAGAGTCTATTCTTTGCTCAGCAGGCAGAGAAGTGCTTACAGTGGGGAAGTACTTTAACATAGAGTGTTTTAACCAGATACAAGAGATGCATGCTTTCCTGACTGGAGGCAGAACAACTGAGAAACAATTTGAAAATAACCAATTGGTTCAAACTAGTGAATTTACATTGATTCACATTCATATGAGAGCTTTTCCTTTAATCAGCCTAATCCCCCCAAATCTCAGGGGGGAAGTGGCAGTTAATATCTTTCAAGGCAGCCCATCTTGCTGTTCAGATGGAAGTCTTTTTCTAGCCAATTCCTGTATCGCCTGACAGATAATAAAACTAATCCTCTTTTGGGTTTCTTGCTAGCCATGCACTTTATTAATTCTAAGGGTTCCACAAGGTGGTTATGGTTACTGGTTTCAGATGCCAGAGGGATTTTGCTACCACCCATTCAGAGCATATATACCAGTTTGGGCAATCACAAAACAATATACAAACTGTGGGTATTTATGGTCACGTTTTCCAAGAAGTGTTCATAGCTCACTGGCCATTGGCTTGAAGGACAGAATTTGAAGTTTTCCCTCTTCCCGTTTTGGTGGTACCATCTAAATGATGTGTGTCAATTGGGTCCCCTGAGAAGCAGATACTGAGATGGAGTTAGGAGTGCAGAAGTTTATTAGGTGGTTATGCCTGTCAAAGATAAAGAGAAGGAAGCAGGAATGGTGCAGACAGAACTTGAAACAGCGATGTAGATCTGACAGCTTTGGCCAGCCCAACAGAGAGCTCCAGAGCAATGAGTACCTGAGAGAGGAGTCCTGGGTCGGGAAGAAATAGACAGATCAGTACCCCTGCATGTTCAGTCATTGCTGGAGAGCCGCCCAGGCCTCAGCTCAAACGTTGTGGCAGATTCTGAAGGTGCTGCTGCTGGAGCCAGCTAACTACATGCCTCATGGCTGATAGAAGTTCTTTCTTTTGTTTTAAATGTTTATTTTTTGAAAGAGACACAGAGACAGAATGCCCGCGGGGTAGGGGCAGAAAAAGAGAGGGAGACACAGAATCTGAAGCTGGCTCCAGGCTCTGAGCTGTTACAGCAGAGCCCTGGTGTGGGTCTTGAACTCACGGACTGTGAGATCATGACCTGAGTCAAAGTCAGACACTTAAAACTGACTGAGCCACCCAGGCGCCCTAGAGGTTCTTTCTTGAAGGGAGATCTGAATGGCACACCTCCTTGGTTTAACTTATGCCACTGTAAATACCAAACCATTCAAATGAACAACTCCTTGAGGCACAAAAGACCCACACACATGAAAATGGCATCGTTTGGCAGTCTATCGTTTATAAACTTCAGTAGTCAGCAGGGTTCATCAGATTGTATTTTGGGAACACACATTGCTTTGCTTTCTTATAAAATTAATTTTATTCTGAGGAACAGTGATGATAAAGAACTCATCCTTTATCAAACAGTTTGGTTTAAAAAGTTGCTTAGCAGTAGGACAAAACAAAACAAAGAAGCAATTAGCTTTATATTTAGTGATCTATCTATATGCATTTGGAGCACATTTCTGGAATAATTCAAAAGGGCCAATCCATTTTATGCCTCCTGCTGTTAAATGAATGTGGGAGTCAAGCTGCTATTTTCACAGTGTAAGACATTTATTGTTGATAAAAAAAAATATCTCCCACTTATACATAATCAGTATCTGGCAAATGATGCTGTAGAATTTTAGTTCCTTAAGTATAAAGTGGAAAAATCTTTAAAAAAAATTAGGCCTTATGATATAAAAATTAAAAGTCAGCCAACCACAGATCAAAGCATTTAAGCACATTCATTGTTCTCAAACTTACCAGTTCTTTACTGAATATGTGTTCTTTGGGTTAGCAAAACTGATCCTTGTGTCTTTAACCCCTCCTCATTTGACCAGTGCAACACTTTGATTATTCAGTCAATACAGGACTTTAAGCTCTGTGCCTGGCTCATTCATAGCTATTAATGTTAATGCAACTTAACATTATCTAATGCTTTTAACAAATTTGTCTCCCACCACAAAAAAGTATGTAAAATCAGTAAATAGCTAAATTGAAGGTGTGGTAGATTTCAGCCTATAAATTACTATACCCACCTTAGTTATTTCTGCTTCCTAAAAGTTTACACAAAAACAGTCTGCTCCTTAGCAAGAGGGGATAATCTGTTTCTTCTGTTTAGATGAAAGGTGAACACATTTATAATCAGAGTGATTCAGGCCTCTAAGATTGTGATCCTTGGGCCAAAATGGTTTCCTGGCACAGAGTGTGAAAGACTAGTTGAGACCTTGTCACCAACAGCACTTAAGAAATACTGTTTTCTAGGCTGACAGAGCTCAGAAGGAAAGGAAAGGAGGTATAGGAGGCTAAATAAATTGACTGCCTGGTGATAGCTTACCATCACCCAGTATATTGTAAAGCATGGTAAAAATGTGTTCACCCTCTGTAAGATGCCTGAGATGGTGCCAGGGCATGGTTGGGATGTAGACTAGGGTTGCAGACATGCCCCCCACAACATGGATGCCAGCACAATCGATGAGAAGCTTTTTTCCTAAGTATGGAGGCTGTTGGCCATGAAAAGTGGAAAAATACTTGGAACACCTAAGCTGATGTCTTGACCTGACCTATAAACTGAAGGTAGGCATTATACCAGGATGATTTAGGTACTTTTCTAACCCACTTATTCTCAAAAACTCAATGGAGGAGAAGTTTTAAAAATGGAGAGGTGGATATATGTGAAAATTCTGTGAGATCTTTTTTCCCCCTATTGCTTTCTGAAAATAAATCTAGAAGTAGGTATTTAAAAACTTTCATTTCTAAACTGTTTTAGACATTCATTTGTGGGTGTTAGGGTATTCATAAGTCATTCACAAACATAGCTCTAAAACAGGGTTTCTTAACTCTAACATTACTAACATTTGGGCCAGGTAATTCTTTATTGTGGAAGATTATCCGGCTCATTATGGGGTGTTTAGCAGCATCCTTGGCCTCTATCCAGTAGATGCTGGTAACACACACCACACACACACACACACACACACACACACACACACACACACACACAGAGTTATGACAACAAAAAATGTCTCTAGACATTGCCAAATATCTTCTGGGGGTAAAATAAGCTCCAGTTGAGAATCACTGTTTTAAGTCAGTGGTTCTCAAAATTGTTTAGAGAGTGAAGACCTAGAAACGATGTTTTAGAGAACACCATGAGATTTTATCATCTCTAAAATGCTGTCATTCTAATTGTGAATGATTTTTCTAGCAGAAAATTGCTTTATAATATATAGACTACAGAAAATTATAACCTCCACTACACATGCCTAGGGTAAAAACAAACTGTCTTTAAGCATGGTTAAGTTTTCTTGTATATCTCTTTAATTTTAATTTTAGTAAATGACAAAAGTTTACAGAAAACTTAAACTTGAGAATTTTTCTTTCTAGATCTGAGGAAAAGCAAAGTTCAGTTTAGCTATAGAATTTCATGCTTTTAGGTAGTTAGAAGTTTCCTAAACTTTGGCCATTGACGAACTATGATTTGTGCCCGATCCACATGCTATTATTACTTCTTGCTTATTTTCTTTAATAGGAGCACATGGTGGGGCTGCGGTGAAGGGATAGCATATAGAAACAGAAAATATCTCAATTAGATCTCCAAGGAGGTTCCCGCTTTCCTGAGGCTCATAGAAGAAACTAACTTGCTAAAGGTCACAAGAGTACAAATGCAAACCCAAAGACTGTGCCCTTTTTGTTACACAGGGATCATGACTGTCCAGCTCCAGGAAGATGTGTGTGTGTTCTGTCACTTCCCCTTGACTACCCATAGCAGACATTGCCAGTCACTCAAGGCTTCATTTCCCATCAGGCCCAGCCCACTCAAGAACCCTTTTCATTCCCAGCCCTCTAGGAAACCACTACCTAAGTCCATTTTCTTCATTTTCTAATGGGAAAACTGAGACACAGACAAAGTTAAACTGCTCAAAGTCTTTCAGAGTCCAGGCCAGAGCTCTGACAGTCTTCTTACTAAATTTTCTTTCTACCAAATTGCACTGCTTCCCAGGAAAAGATAGAACAAATACTCAGCCATTTCTTACTTACCTGCCCTTCCTCACTAAGTGAACACTCTTTTCCCCACTGAAGCATCCTCATGAAATCCAGACAGCTCTCAATACACCCACTGCTCCAGCAAGTGCCTGATAACTTCTTCCAGTGGAAGACTCACATGCTTCCCAAGAGTCACACGGTTTTCCACAGGCCTCCATGTGCTAGCCCTATGCGTGATTTTATTACTCAGTATAATAAAATATTAACTGTAAGTGTAAAAGCAAATTGGCTTATTCTAAAACTATAAAAGTTAGTTAAATGCATTGTAAAAAGTAAGAAGCAACTATCTAAAGATTGCTGTTGAATTAAGTGTAGATGAGACCACTGTAAAGGACTGGGAGGCAGGTCGTAACAATCCAGAAGGTTCTGCACCCCGATTGCTTCCATGTTGGCTTTAAGTTTTCCATTTTAAGAAGCCCAAAGTGGAAATTGTAGGCTTTGCATTTTAAGAACAGTGAATGCAAGAAAGGTGAACTCATATTCAAAAGGAAAACTCTTGGCCCTATATCAAAATAATTGGTGAATGAACATATATATATTATATACATATAGTATACACATATATACATACATATACACATACACACACATAAACACACACATACCTTTAAGGTACATGTGTATCATTTTAATTATTGTTCTTTTTAATTACTAAAACTATTACTCTCAACAGAATGAGAGAATAATGACACAGCAATGTATATGAACATATTTTCGTACATGTGCATACAATGTGTCATTGAACTCACAATGGCCAAGGATCTTGGAAAGCTCTTTCTCAAAAAGTCTGGAGGCTGTTTTTTAAAAAAGCATCTTAAATGAGATAAGGTGGAAATAATACTGGACTAGGAATTAAGAATCCTGTCCAAGTTTTCATTTTGAGTTTTACTTAGTGAGCTTATCAAATCACCACTCTTCTCCCTACTTTTGCTCCCTGCACTGTAAGTGAGCAAAACAAAGCTTCTCTTGGCCAGGAGTTTTTGCATCAAATGAGAATGCACGTAAAAGGGCCTTGAAAGGTTTAAAGCACTACATAGCACTGTTTCTAGCTTACTTAAAAAAGGGGAGCTCATACGTAAATGAAGACATTATCAGTAGGCTTTAGAGGAGGACTGAGGCCGAGGAGGAAGGCTTAAGTCAAGAAAAAGTCTGTTTGAAACAGAACAGGGAAAATTATAAGTAATTCAGCTGCAGCATTTAGTCTGTTAGAGATGAGAAATCTCTCCTGTTAGCTAGCATTTTCCTTCCAGGTTGTCATATTGAGATAATGCATGTATAAAGAAAATTCTGATGGCCCTGACCCTCCCCATGAGCTCCTTTACTCCTGCCTTGCCTTGCTCTCAGAAACCATCATTCTTTTATGCTACCTTGCCTCTAGTTCTTGTTGGTAAATGTATGGGTCTGATGTATGCTTAGCTGAATTAATCTAGAATTTGTGCTAAGGGGATTGTTGGTGGCTGCACCACTGTTATCTCTCCACCACTACTTTCCTATTCCCTGTGAAGAGCTATTGCTTCCTGTGTCTGTCTACCTTGACCTCTTCTTGACTGGATAGCATGCCAGCCTCTTAAGAGGCATGAGCAATTGTGACAGAGACTAGACTGAGTAATGGGGTGACAGCATCTTCCATTAGAGCTGTACTCACTATGAATGCATCTGTAATCCATAAGAGGGCCCGAGGAAAAACACAATGAAAACCTTTCAAGACTGATTCAATTAAGAGCCTCCCAGGAGAGCCTGAGCACCAACAATGGAAAATTCAATATTGAGCTCATAGAAAGACACTTCATCTCATAAATGTCCTTTTTCCTCTGCTGTATAAGGAAAAAAATTCTGCAGCAACCCTTAGAAAAATATGGCATTTGATTTTTGAAAAAGCCCTACTGCTTTCAAATTCTTTAATACCAGTATTCATAGGAAATTCATTAGGGGAGATGTGAGATTATAAAATGAATGGTTGCAGTGTCTAAAGCCAATTGTTTGGATGTGCGGTTGAAATCCAACATGAAATTATCTGTGTCTATAACCCTAGGCAAGGTTGAAAAAGAAGAGTGGCTGTTAGACTTGATATGGCAGTGTGGGTGCCAATAACTTTGTTCTTTACCTTATATGTGAAAAAAAGGAATATAATGTGCAACCTCTTTCCAAAAACCAGATTCAGTATTCAGCAACATTCAGGGAACAAGCTGGGTTTTTTTTTCCCTAAAAGTAGATTGTAATAGTTTATCAGCATGGCTTATAAAGGGCTTTTGAGCTGTTTATAGGAAAATGTTCAATAAGATCCAATTTTGCAGCAGGAGCAAAATAGACTCAACAGGTGAATGTGAATTATCGTTTATGTCTTTAGGTGTAACAATGGCATCATGGTTACAGTTTTAAATTTTTTTTTTCAACGTTTATTTATTTTTGGGACAGAGAGAGACAGAGCATGAACGGGGGAGGGGCAGAGAGAGAGGAAGACACAGAATCGGAAACAGGCTCCAGGCTCTGAGCCATCAGTCCAGAGCCCGATGCGGGGCTCGAACTCACGGACCGCGAGATCGTGACCTGGCTGAAGTCGGACGCTTAACCGACTGCGCCACCCAGGCGCCCCAATGGTTATGGTTTTAAAAGGAGTTTGAAATAATTATAGATTAAATGATATGATGTCTGAGATTAGTTTCAAAATAAGCCAGGCTAGGCAGAGGTGGGGAGGGAGGGGCACAGATATAGGTGAAAACACATTGACCATGAGTTGATCATTGGTGTAGCTGGTGATGAGCGTGTATAGGTGGCAGGATCTTTATACTATTGTATTTTACCTTATGTATATATATGAAGCTTTCAATAATAAAAATTAAAAACCAAAGTATGAAACTTAGTACTGTTTTATATACAGGATGAGAGACTCAGATTATGAATTGTTTGACTTAAGATAGGATTCCCTATGTGACAAAGGAAATCAAGTATGGAAGTCAGTGTTGCTTCCTGGTAAGTCTTTTGCACAGGGCTCATTACATCTGACCAACTGGAAGAGGCGTGAATCAGCTTTGCTCTGAGATGCGACATTGACAGATGGTGTGAAAAATTTAAATGGCAGATGGTGGTGATTATTAAACAATAAACAGTGGCAATTTATCAGGAACCAAACAGAAAATAGCTACTTTTTGTTCCTGGTGATGCATCTAAATTGTCCTTTGTTATGCAGTCGATATTTTAACACCCTGACAGGTGTGCTCCGCTAAGACTGGAAGTTTAGAAGTACAGCAAGTTTTAAACTATAGCTCAATGTTAACTATCATTCCCCAGAATAGACCGTGAATATATTAAATTAAACAAACAGTCCACTGAGGGACAGACTTTGAAGTAACCATAGAACAGAACATTTTAACTTAGAATTTGCATCTCAGATGTTTTAACAGGTTATCAAAAAGTTTCATAAGCATAAATTACCAAAAACTTACCTAGGCTCAGGGCTCACCCCAAAAAATGGACATGAAGTGCGCCTAGGTGGCTCAGTCTGTTGAGTGTCCAACTCTTGATTTCGGTTCAGGTCATAAACTCATGGTTCATGAGATCGAGTCCCGCTTTGGGCTCTGTGCTGGCAACGTGGAGCCTGCTTGGGATTCTCTAACTCCCAGCCCCCCACCCCGCCCCTTGCTGCTTGCTTTTTCTCTCTCAAAATAAATATTAAGGGGCACCTGGGTGGCTCAGTTGGTTAAGCTTCCGACTTCAGCTCAGGTCATGATTTCACAGCTTGTGAGTTCAAGCCTCGCATCCAGCTCTGTGCTGACAGCTCAGAGCCTGGAGCCTACTTCAGATTCCGGGTCTCCCTCTCTCTGACCCTCCCCCACTTGCACCCTGTCTCTCTCAAAAATAAACATTAAAAAAAATAAACACTTTTAAAAAATCGTGGAATGCATATGATACCCCTGCACAAAAGCATGCACTCAGTTCTGATACTGGACAACTAGCTGAAACCTACAGTGAACAGCCAGAAATAGTCAACAGAGGTACAGAGTTGTGCTGTGGGGGCTCAGTAAAAGTTTTGATTCATTCTGATCAAGGATGCAAGGATGGTTTTACTGCAGAAGTGATATTTGAAGCTGGGCCTCAAGGAATAAATGGGTGGAAGGACAGGCCTCTTTCCTTTTGCTCAAAAGCAGAGAGGGAAGCAAAACAGACCAAAGAGCACAGTATGAAATGGAATAGAATGTTATGCAGAAATAGGTTCCAAGGTTCGGTCATATGGTAAAAGTGGAGTATATTCTCCTCAGTTTACATGCATGCAACAAGATGAGCTCACTTATGAAAGGCAAGTAAAGTAAGAACTGAAAATATCCACAGGTCCAGAAGGTTCATGTCCTCTAACTCAAGCAGGTTAGAGGCAGAGAAAGTGGCAGATGAATTCTCCTACATTGTGTAAGTTATTTTTTTCTTTTGCTCTCACTTTTTTATGCTGTTATTTAATTTTAATTTTTCTAAGCATAGATAGTTGAATCCTTAGTTTCATAGTGTAAAATGCCACCGACTCCACTTTCTTTCAAGATAGGAAGGAAAGGGCAGGAATGTGGGAGGTCCAGTTATGATCTGGTTCTGAAAAGTTCAATTTGAAGAAAAAAAAAAAGAATGAGGGAAAGATTAGCCTTGTGTCCCTTTCCAGGATTTATGCAAACTTGGTGCCTTATGAGGGAAAAACCCCGTGGACTTTGAATCACATACACATTGTTTAAACCATGCAAAGTTGGTTCACAACAGGTAAAAGTAAATATTGGTCAAGCACAGTTTGAAGAAAAAATGGAAAGGAATTGACTTTTACTTTCTTACTTTTACTTTTACTTTTCCTAGGTAGCTTGAAATTTCTACATGATACATATTACCTTCAGAATTCGAAATATTAAAGCCATTCTAATTATGGAAAAACTTTATCCTACAAATATTTGCGAACTTACTATGTGCCAAATACTCTGCTAGACAATTGAGAGCAGTAATGAAAAGGCAGCTATTTTAGTCCTTGCCCTTATCAAGCTTTCAATCTGGGAAATACCAATCACACAGTTACATTGGTATTATGAAGACATATGGGCTGCCGTGAGGATCTAACCTATTCTGAGGGTCACAGATTGAGTCCCCGAGAAATAAATTTGAAACTGCCATCTGAGGAATGAGTCTGGGTCAGCTTGGCCAGTGGGGTCTCATGCACTTACTTGGGAATCGAGAAAGTGTTTCAGAATTGTTCACAGTAATAGTCTCCGTTTTTTAAGTATAAATATCCTGGATTACCCGGATGACCACCGCCCGACCAGATACTGCCACATGATTTCATCGCTCACATGGTCTTTTTGCTTGTGGTCATCTTGCAACAAGGTCTGAATGGGGAACTAGTTAGAAGCTTGTTACAGCAACTGCCTATGCAGGTGCTGTTGGTGGTTTCACACAGAGGAGCAGCAGCAGTGGTAGACAGAAGCGGATGGATCCCAGTGGAATTTAGGAGAGAGAGCGAGCATGTACACACATTCGTTTTTGAGGGATGGGTAAAGGAATGGAAGCATGATAACAAAAAGGTGATACCACAGGTTTGACTTAGGCAACCCAAGGAGGGCCAAAGCCATTAACTGCAATAAGGAGATGGTGATTAGCAGAATGGGCTCTGCATAAACCCTGCGTGTGTTGAAATCTTGGCTCTGTCACTCTGTGACTGGCTGAGTAACCTGCTCACTATCTAACCTCATATGCAAGGTTTGGAGATGAAAACAATTTAGTATCTCTGGAGATATGACAGCTAATAATAGACATAGTGGTGGTAGCGGTGTCATTTATGATGGGAATAGGTTTGAGGGGGAAAATATGAATCAGGTTTTGGAAGTGCCTCGTAATCATCCAAGAGGAGGTACCAAGCAGGCAGTAATGTGTATGGGTAGGAGCACTTCAGAACAAAACAAGACAAACTTGGCTGGAAGACCAAAGTGGAGAATCATAAGCGTGATTTTGACCGTGCGCTCGCTCATTTGTTTCACGAGGGCAAAGTGGTAACGAAACCGAAGTTTATATAGAAGTAAAGAAAATTGTGACTTCAGGACCTCAGCCCCCAGCTCAGGCAGGCACACTGTAAAGGGATGTCCCCATCTGTATCCAAAGATCACAAACGTGACTGTGCCACAGGGAACCACAGCAAGAGTATTCTGAGCATTGGCTCCTTGGTGCAGGTGTGTGTAAATGATCTAGAAGTCCTAACGTTATACAGTCGGCATCTGAAAACACCAACTTCAGCAGGGTATTTATTTCAAAGGATGAACACGTTGTTGGCAGTTGCACAGTTTTGTTGAGGGCCCAACTTCAGTCAGAGGTTTAAGGAAAAGAAATTGAGCTTTGACTTGACTGTCATTTGTCTTACTCTGCAGGGGGAAAACAAATCACAGTGGATAATGATAACGCATAGCATTAGCATTTCATTGCTATTGCACTTTGCTTCAATTCTGCATCTTATGGTATTCACTTGAAACAGCTTCCAAAGTCACTTTGTATTAGCGTCAATGTGAGGTTTCATTCCCTTTATTGCCTAACATTCTAATAATTTTATTTTCAGGGGCTTAATGTTCTCTTTCTTTTCCGTGTTGCGTATCTAATGCTTTTGCAAAAACTAAAGTCTTAGCAGTAAACAGGCCAAAAACAATTATCAAGGCAACAGTGCACTAAAAAGTTATGCCTGTGGGTATAAATATTGCAAGGCGAGTGTGAGGAACAGCCTGGTTTTGTCTGTGCTTGTACATCAGTGTACCCAGCAGGGATGCTCTGGGCTGCTGAAGTGAGGGCCATACCTGCTGCCAGTTTTCCTGGAATGTGGACTGATCAGGTATCCCCCGTTATCAGCACCTGGTGTCCTATAGAGTTCATAAGTGCCTCAGCAGATCCAAAGCAGGTGAAATGCACACAGTCATCGTACTCTTAGAGCTCATACCTTGAAGTAGGCAACAATGAGATCACAGGAAAATGTAAAAAATGAGACACACGTCACGGGACAAGTCCTAAGAAGATGCCAGGTACAGGACACCACTGTGTCAGCACCCTGAGGTGGGAATAGCCGTGGGCTATTCCTGGAACAGAGGGAAGCTTGATGCACATGAGGAAGAGAGGTAGGAGTTGAGGTTGGAGGGGTAGGAAAGGTCCAAATTCGGGACTTTTGTGGGCCTTGGGAGGTGTTTGGGATTTTATTCTAATCGCAGTGGGTAGTGATTAGAAGGTTTATAGCAGGGTACTGATTCCAGTAGGTATGAGTGTCCCTGAAGCCTCTTAGCATCACTACTACAGAGCAGTAGGACAACTCCTTGCTGCCTTTGACACCCATCTCCTCAGGATGATTGCTTATATGGGACTTTGGTTACCTTTCCAGGTGGATTGATTTTCCGTTGTTTGTATCTTAGGCGAGGAGGGCATAGTTTGGCCCAGGGTCTCACACTATTACTGCCAGTCCTGACCCTCCCAGCAAGAGAAGTACGGTAATGAAATGGCAGCTCTGTGTCCACATTTGTACTTGCCATTCTGACGGGAGGGCAGCTCCAGGAAGGTGAAGAGACAATGCATTGCTAGCTGGAGCCTTGTGAGAGTGGCTTCTCCAAAATCAACATGAAAATCTCCCTTTATCCATTCTCTTGTGGTGTTTGAAACATAGGAAGCCTAGTGATCTATCCTGGGCAACTTGATAATATTGACTGAATCGAAAGGGGAATATTTTTATTAAGTAAAAATCTATAGTGAACATGTTCTCATTAACAATGTGGATGTTCGGTGATCCAAGTCATCATAACTAGGTGAAGAATCACAAATATTCACCAAGGACACTCCCTGCCAAATGCCTAACAGGCTGATGAAGCGTATGCTTAGAACACAAGCAGTGTGGGCCCTAAACATTTTTTAAAAATATTTTTGTTTCAGCAATAATTAGCTGATTCCCAATGCCAAAAAAAGGAAAAGAGTCTTTAGGAATTTTCTTACATCATTTTGTAATTGGGAATCATTTTTGATATGAATTACAGTGGGCAGGAATAAAAGCACATTAACTTTTCTGGCTTTGGGCTTCATCTGTCCCTATGGACCTTCTCCCTCCTCTGTGTCAGGGTTTGCTTATTATCTGAACGAGTGTACAAACTCATGCTCTCTTCAAAGGACAATTCCTACAAAATCCTGGAGGGTTAAACATAAGTTTAGAGGTTAAGCAAGTCCTCAAGTATTTCTGAGTTAGGGAAGTTTGAAACCTCAAAAATTGGGGATTCTTAAGCTCAGGACTCTATCTATTGTCCTCATTAAAGTAGGGGAGGAGAACAAAATTTATAACATTTCATGCAGAGCCTGGTAAATATCTTCTTTTTTTAAAGTTTATTTATTTATTTTGAGAAAGAGAGACACAGGAGGGGCAGAGAGAGATAATCCCAAGCAGGGTCCAAATGGTCAGCATAGAGTCTGACGTGGGGCTTGAGCCCACGAACCATGAGATCATGACCTGAGCCGAAACCAAGAGTCAATGCTTAACTGATGGACCTACCCAGGCACTCCAGAGCCTGGTAAATATCATTCAACCCCCACACAATCATAACTGACCCATAATCATTTAATCTGCAGTCTATTGACAGCAGAAATAGATCAGTAAAAAGTTATTCAGAATTGTTTATAGATTTTTAAAAAATGACTACAGAAGGTAGAACAAAAGAGAAAAAAACCCTACTGAATTAGTTCCCAAACTTGCCTGCACATTGAAGTCATCCAGGAACCTATTAAAGAGTCTGTCATCCAGGCCACACCCCAGACCATTGAAATTAGACTCTGGAGGCTGGTTATGGCCAGAGCAGTACTCCTAATGTTCAGGGAATTCCAGTGAGCAGCCAGACTGGGAACAGCCCGCCTATAGAACAGGCTTCTTGAAGACCACAGCACTAAGTAGGAGGTGGGGCAACCAGGTTTCTGAATTCTACAGATGAAGGATGATTAGTTTTACCTTGAAAAACATTCCAATTAAAAGTTGATTTTGAGCATTCTCAATCGATATTATCCATTATCCAAACTCGGGAATATACATACTTAAAAATCACATGCATGCTTATCCACTAACCAAAAATATTTGTTTAAAACAAAAAGGTATTTGTAGAGCACTTGTTATATGCTTCGTCACAGAAGCACTGGTTCTTTGGGCATTGCTAATGGTGTCCCGCCTTGACACTGAAGATTCAGCTTTGCCTCTTCCTCCTCTGACAGTGGAATATAAACAGGTGTTTTTGAGCTTGAAACAGTAAAGATTTTCTTTTTTTCCTAAATATTTTATTTACTTATTGTGTGTGTGTGTGTGTGTGTGTGTGTGTGAGAGAGAGAGAGAGAGAGAGAGAGAGAGAGAGAGAGAGAATGAGCCTGGGGGGAGGGACAGAGAGAGGGAGAGAGAGAATCCCAAGCAGTCTCTGAGCAGTCAGTGCAGAGCCCAGTGTGGGGCTTGATCCCACACATGAGATCATGACCTGCACCAAAACCAACTGAGGTACCAAAGCGCCCTGAAAGGATAAAGATTTTCTTATACAGTCACCTTGAAAAAAACTTTTAAATGTTTTCTCTAATTATAAGAATGATATATACATTTGTAAAATATAGAAAATGCTTTATATTAAATCCCTGGAATCAGAAATAGCTAATGTGAATACTTTGGAATATTTTCTTTTAATCTCCCATTATACATGTGTGTATAAAATTAGGGATCATACTCCATATATATATTTTAATAATTTTTTTCACTTTTCATTACATTGTGAGGATTTTATTAAACAGAAGACGTGATTTTAATGTACAGACAACATTCCACCATATAGGTATGCATTTTTAACCATTTTTTTGTGGGATGTTTTTGCCACTAAAACAACATTGCAGGGACACCTGAGTGGCTCAGTCAGTTGAGCATCCAACTCTTGATTTCACCTCAGGTCATGATCCCAGAGTCCTGGGATCGAGCTCCGCATTGGGCTCAACACTGAGCATGGAGCCTGCTTAAAATTCTGTCTCTGTGCCCCTTCCCCCACTAGCATACACACACACTCTCTCTCTAAAATAAAATTTTAAAAAATTAAGAAAAAAAAAAGATGACTAAATTTATGAGGATAAAAAATCATTTAAAAATATTCTTTTGTTAATGTTTATTTATTTTTGAGAGAGAGAGAGAGAGAGAGAGCAAGTGGGGGAAGGGGACAGAGAGGGGCAGAGCATTCGCAGCGGGCTCTGCACTGACAGCAGCAAGCCTGATGTGGAGCTCGCACCCACGAGCCGTGAGATCACGACCTGAGCCCAAGTCAGAAGCTCAATCAACTGAGCCGCCTACATGCCCCATCATTTAAAAGTATTCTCTATATGTACAGCCATATTATCTGGAAATATTTCACCAACTTACGCTCTGGCCCCATATGAGTGTTGCTTTACCTTAAACTTAACAACACAGTGGTTTGTGTTCTTTTTTATACACATATGATGATTTGATACTTTAAATGTTACCTCTTTTTTTTTTTTTAATTTACATCCAAGTTAGTTATCGTATAGTGCAACAATGATTTCAGGGGTAGTAAATGTTACCTCTTTTAATAAATTTGTTAGGTTGAATGTGTTTGAATCCATAGAAAATCTGAAAAAATACAATGAATGCTCATATACTCCTCACCTGCCTTTGTCAACTGTTAGCACCCACAAGACCCATTACATTTCTTTATCCACATTGCATTTCTCTTGCATTTGCCAAATCATCTGAAATTGGGCTGCAAGACATCATGACACATCAACCCTAAAACTTAGCATCCATAACTCTCGTTTTTAAAAAATTTTTTTTCAACGCTTTTATTTATTTTTGGGACAGAGAGAGACAGAGCATGAACTCTCGTTTTAATTGTGTATGTATTGGATTATAAGCACAGTGGAACGTTCCACCTGTATTTTCATAAGCCATTTGTATTTCTTTTGTGAACTGTGTTCATATCCTTTGCCCACTTTTCCCTTGAAGATGTGATGCGTGTCTCATCAGCATCTATGATGTATGTGAATGACAGCTGCTTCAGATGCTACCCAAATGCCACTTAAACCTCCTGACAGGGTGCTAGGCCCTGCACACCAGGTAGCCAATGGCATGTAAGAAACATCCTCCATGATTTAAGGTACGGCCTTGGCTATTGCTGTTTCTGTATATGAGAGTAGAAGCCTTATATTCAGCTTGTTGACTATACACACTCTATTCTTTTAAAAAAAAACCAACTTATTCATTTATTCATTTATTTATTTATAAAAAAACTATTTATTTATTTATTTATAACATTTATTTAATTTAAGAGAGAAAGAGCACAAGCAGGGGAGAGAGCGCAAGGCAGAGAGACTGGGAGAGAGAGACAATCCCAAGCAAGCTCCAGACTTTAACATGGAACCTGATGCGGGGCTCAAACTCATGAACCTGAGATCATGACCTGAGCCGAAACCAAGAGTTGGACATGTAACCCACTGAGCCACCCAGACACCCAAGCACTCTATTCTTGATCAGCGACTATAGAAAGAAGCAATTGAGGTTAAATGGATAAGTACAACTAAACACACTATAACTAGTAGGAACAGATAGAGTGTCTTGTCCTTTCAGTGAAATTATTTTTTTTTTAATTTTTTTTTTTTGCTTTTTAGAGGAACCACACCCCTCCCCCGCTCTGGACACTCTGTGTTCTATCTTTTAAGTATTCAAAGATGAGTTTTACCAAATAAAACCACTAACCCGAGGACCCCTACTTTGATGTGTTTGCAGTAGGGATTTCTGCAACAGAATTCTGCTCTACAGCTCCTGAGCTTGCAGGCCTTCCCTGAGAGCAGCCCCTGGAGTCAGGCCAGGAGGGCTCTGGGTTTGCTGCATTGTGCCTTCCCTCTCTCCCAGGCAGAGTTTGTATTTCTTTCTTCCTCCGAGAATTGTTTGAATTTGCACCTGCTCTGAGTTTGCCAGCAAATAGGTCACGGCAGGCAAATCCCCATCCTGGCAATTACTGGTAGAAGGAGCTTTCAAGTTTCAGGCCCCAGGCTCTGCAAGGGCACTTCCCTCTCCCAAGTTCAAAGGCCCGGCTATTTATCTTGTGGCTCTCTTTTTATTAGTGTAACATTTAATCCCAGAAGTGGGTGGTATTAAATGTCAGGCTGAGTTTGTGCAAGGCCTGGCTTTCATTCAAGATACAGACACGTGTGATGCCTCAGGGGAGCAGGTCTCCAGTCTCCTCCTCTCTGGCTCCCTTCCCCAGCGGCCCATTCTCCCCCTACGGTCCCCTTTCTCTCCCTTTCTCCATTCCCTTTTCCATTTCCCCCTCCCCCTCAAGATAAGGTCGCATGGGGATTGTACCCCTGGTTTCCAGAAGCTCTCTCTTACATCTTGCAAAATACACTTTTTTCACAAAACCATGAAATAAGAAAGTAACAGAAGGTGAGTGCAGAGGCCAGGCATGTTTCACAGTTCCCAAGCCAGTTATCAAGCTTGAAATTTCAGGAACGCAGGCCACAGCCCCAAACGTGCCAACAAACCCACATGGCCAGGACAGAAGTGTTCAGATGTACTAATGATGTGTGTTTAAGAGTGCCCCTCAACCCTCTCAGAGGCCCCCACCCATGACCCTGAATGAGCCCACAGAGCTGCTTCCTCTGTCCAGATGTAATCAGAGTATCTGTGTTTAGGGTGAGCACTGTGGACGGCCCCGTCCCAGATAGGCAGGGGCTCTGCCACGGCTGGGGCACCCTGCTTTTCTCTGGCCTCACTCCTCCTCAGTACTCCCTGAGAGCACCCCTTCTCCCACTCACATAAAGGGTGCCGGCCTGAGGGGTCAGGGAGCAGCAGCTAGTGCCACCACAGACAAGTGCTGCCCGTTCCTGTCTCCTCATCCAGAGTGGGAAGCTGGGGCTTTGAGGAGAATGGCATCTGGCCAAGCAAGGCTGCTGGACTGTGCTCTGAGACTTAGTGGAGGGGGCTGTTGGGAAATCCATGTGGCTCTGTGAAAATCTGTGCCCTTTTTGCCCTAATTAAGACCTTTGGTGGCTTTTGTCACTACTTAGCTCTCTATTAGCATTCTCATGTGACTTCCTCAAAATTTTAACTTAAACTCAATTTATTTATGTGATTATATAAATATTGTAGTTAAATATTCATTAATAGAAATTTTATGGGATATAAAAAATCCCAGTCCCATAGTTCCAAGATAACCACTGTTCATAATCTGATGTATTTGTTTCTAACATTTCATGGACTTGAAATTACATCTTTCTTTTTTTTCTTTACCAAAATGAGATCATTCAGCACATAGTGGTTATAGCTTTGCTTTTCTCCTTTAACATTGTATTATAAGCATTTTTCTATTTCATTAAATGTTCTTCTGTTACATAATCTTATTGGCTGCAGAGTTATTTCATTTTATGAAAAGGTCATTGTTTATTTATGAGTGCCCTATTTTGGGACATAATTTAGGATGTTTCAAGTAGTGTGCTATTATAAATAGTATTTGAGTGCACATCCTTATGGCTAAATCTTTTCACAAATCCCTGATTACTTCCTTAGGACAGATGTTTGAAATGGAATCACAGGCCCAGTAGATGGGCCCCTTTTGATACGTATTGTAACACTACGCACAAAATACAGTATGCCAATTTATATTCCAACCCCTGCTCCCCAGCTAGATTAGGAGTTCTGTGAGGCACACTAATATGGATCCCCCACAGTGGGGGCCATGTTGGACAAACAGTAAAAACTTAATAAAAATAAAATGAATTCCATTTAACTTTCTTGGTTCTCAAATAATTAACCAAACATCCCTTGCTTGCCTCCATATTATTCAAAAGATAGGTGTGTGTCACTTGGCTAAATACTGATGATGGCAATCACCCTGATCAAAAACCCTACTACCTCAAAAGTGATACTAATGGCCAACACACCAGGTGAAGTTACAGCAGTAAGTATCAGGTGAAAAGAACCTGGGGGCTTAAATATGGACAGGAATTTATTATTTTCCAGGATACTAACAACCTGTTGTTACAAATGAATTGACTGCCTTCCTAAGGGACAAGGACTGAGGATGTGGCTTAGGACGTGGTCTGGCACCACCCAGGTACTGTACCCGGGTGTAAACTCTCATGTGAGCCAGTGCTATTTCGATAAATAAATCGGGGCTTTGTTCTCATATGAAAAATCTCATTCTTCGTATTCTTTTTCTCTCCCTCTGCTCTGCATCATTCTGGAATATTTGTTTCCATGAGCCACAATCACTGGGCACTATTTCTGAAGAGCAGCCATGTTTCTCCCAGATGCTATTCTCTCTCTTGCTCTTGTTTCTGAGACCTGTGTCCCCTTGCCAAGATCTCTGTGGTACCCCCTAGTGTAGCACCTAGTGTCCCCACATACCTTCTCTCTCCTGTTGGAAAGCATTCCCAACACAGTTTTTATGAGATTCTTTCTAAATCAAGGCCTACTCCAGCCCCACCCACCTACCCATCCCCAAATCATCCAGGACTTTCCCTTATTTTCCATTGTAAATATAGATTTCTCTTCCTAGCAAGAAAGACCTTCCACAAAGTCATGCCAACCAACATTCTTTCTCTTATGACTGCATAACAGGTACCCAGTTTAACAATTCATGATTCCTTGTGTATACTCTTTGCTTTTCCAGGCTATCTAAACCTTTACTCAAAATACTCCCTTTGCCTGGAACACCTATTATATTAAGATACTCTACCTTAACAATCCATGCATTTATCTGTTCTCCTTTTATTTGTAAGGTCTTTGAGTATAGAGTCTTACCCATCTTAAAATTCTTGTCAGGGATATAGCTGCATGGGTTGGTGACGGAGGACCCAGGATGTCTTGTTAATTTTGGAGATGTCATTTTTTTTATTCAACATGTAGTGGTATATACTGATCATAGGGGGAAAATTATAAGAATATTGTTTTTGACAATGGTATGTGTCTAGCAGCATCAAGTTATATAGTCTGTGCCTCAGGTCTTTCACACAGATTGAAAATAAAAGAGAGCAACATCATTAAACTGGTTGTTGGTGACTTCTAGCTTTGCTGGCTTGGACAGGAATATGAGCCAGGGGCTGTGGGTATACTTCCAGCGACAAGTCACGCCAGCCACTTGTGTCACTGACTGCCTGGTTACACGTAGAAGCAACTGATGGAGTGCACCAGCAGGGAACTGGGCACATAGCTGGCAGCTGCAACCAAGCTTAGCTGAGTGCTTACTAAGGAATCCTGTAGCCATTGTACTCTGATGAAAATGCCCTGCTGCCGAAAGCTAGGGCTGCCCCCACTATTTCAGAGTACAGTCGAGCCAGAGTTATGCAGAGGTTTGCAGTCATAAATATGACAGTTTCTCAAGGCCTTACAGCCTTCATTGGCCCCTTCTTAAAGATGGGATTTGAAACATTTTGCCTTGCTTTCTACTTTCTTTTTTTTTTAATGTTTATTTATTTATTTGGAAGAGAGAGAGTGACCATGAGCAGGGGAGGGGCAGAGAGAGATGGAGAGAGAGAATTCCAGGTAGGCTCCACATTGTCAGCACAGAGCCCTGACGCAGGGCTCGATCTCATGAAGTGTGAGATCATAACCTGAGCTGAAATCAAGAGTCAGATGCTTAAGTAACTCAGCCACCCAGGCACCCCTCTACTTTCTTACTTTTTCCCATGTTTCTGGAAGTAGAATGAAACAAAACCTTTCCTGTGTTCTTGGCCTTAGTTGTCCAGTGTTAGATTCAGAGAAATGAGTGTCATTCACTTGAAAAGATTACATCAATGATGTGGGTCTCTTATGCATGGAGAAAATAACCAGAAAAGGTCAAATTTTAGGTAAATCTAAAAACATAAGAATTTGTATGGCTATTTATGTTAGTGCTTAAAGAACCTTTAGTAATCATCTTATCTTAGGCCTTTTCTTTTTAGATGAGGAAACTTCCGTTCAGAAAAAAAAAAAAAAAGAAAAAAAGACTCCCAACATCATAGCAACAGTGAACGCAAGACTGAACGTAGAATCCAGGTGTTTTGACTTCTGGTTCACACATAACACTCGTTGCCACCTGTTCTTAGATTCTGAGTAAGCTCATAAGCTCACTTACCACCCACACTCCCAAGCATGTCCATGCTTTGGAAATGATTCCAGTTAACATGATTTCTATTCATTTTTAGCCAGAATGCTGTGATTAGAAGTGTTTTTGTTAATCATTTGCCCTGTTATTGTTCAATGCATATAGTTTCATATTTGTTATTTTTCTTCCAAACTTTTGAAGCCTGCAAAAGCATATTTTTCATGTCTAAATCTCTGCATTCACTCTCCTTGAGTTTTTTCCCCTTTTTCTTTCTTTTTCCCCTTTAATGGGGGGCGGGGGGGGAGTGGCAGGTATTTGCTTGTTTTCCTTGATTTTCAGCATCTTACAGCTTGGTTCTATCAGCTCTGATTTACTCTAGGGAGGCAATTCTTCAAGATACATTTACTGTATCTCTTTGCCAACCAGAAGTTAATAGAGAGTACGGTGCAGTGTCCCTCAAGACTGCAGACCTGTGATACATTTTTTCTTTGCAGCAGCACTTCCAAAATTTGGGGGAATATTTCTCGAAGATAAAATTAAATATTGAATTCTAGAAACATTTAAATAAAAACAGAGACAATAAAAATGCCAGTAACACTTCCCAGAGATAAGGTCAGTAGAATCCAGTAGGGTGTGACTTCTTACACGTGTAGAAATGCCACACACCAAATCCTACCCCCACACACAGAGCTAATAACTAGGAGTGAGGTTTAATACAATCTAGGTAGGTACAGTCAGAAACTAGACCCTTCTTTCCTCTCTCCCACAAGCCCTGCTTCTACCCTCCATCTCTACCCACGGGCAAGGGTGTGGCTTAGTGTGGTGATGGGGCGGGGCGGTGGGGGGGTGGTGGGGAGTCAGCACAGGGACACCTAGAGCAGGGAACATCATGCAAGCCAGAGTTTTCCAGAGAGTTGGGAAGCCAGGCATCAAACACTGGGGAGACCCTATGAAAATATGTGGTCTAGAAAGAACTGATTATAGTCAGAGTCTCAAAGCTAATAAGACATGGGATATGAGAATAAGAAGTCAATCAGGAAGGAGGAGGAGAGAGGGTCATTTTTTTAGCAGAAAATATTCTTTAGCTTACCTTTTAGACCTACCAGTCAGTTGGTGCATGCTAGCTAGGTGAGTGGGCCTGTTTTTCTTGAGGACCAGAGGACATACATATGCTAGTGAGGATATAGATTTTTTCTTTGAAAATACATAATTAATATTTGTTCAGCTTGGGGATTTTTTTTTTTTTTTTTTTTTTAGTAATTTCGGGTTAACCTGTTATCTGACTCATTACTCTAGGAAAACCTCTTGATAGGGCAGAAAGATCTCACCAGTAGGCTTCTAGGCAAATGAAGGTAGGATCCAGAAGTTCTAATAGAGAGTTTCTAAGGTAATGCCAACTCTCTTCAGGCTTCTACACTGGGTGGAGGTGGATCCCTGAATAATTAAATATGGAAATTCTCCCTGAGCCAAGACTGTACTGGAACCTTCTCAAGGGATTTTTAGGAGGCAGATGGACCGTATTCTTCCTGTCTTGCTAGCCTGCCAGCCCAAACATGATGTCTTCTGAACCTCCCTATTAACTCTTCTTTGCTAAAAGTTTTATGGAGAGTACACATCCTCTGTTTTGATGTAATTTTTAAAAAGAGGAGACCAAGCAATAATATGTTTAAATTAAAAACAACAAAAACTATAATATTGTGACCTTGGATAATTAAATAAGACTTTAAGATCCTGGTCTCCTGACCAAAAAGTTGGTATCTTATCTGACCTGCCAACTTCATAGGTTATCATTGAGACTCAGTCTAATAAACATGAAAATTCTTCGAACTTCTTTCAGATGGAAGTATTACTATTACTCAGTCTCTCTTAAATAGTTCAGTTGACTCAGTGATGTATTTTACTAATGCTTGCTTACCATTCATCTCTAGAGATGCTCATTTTGTATTTCCCCACAGAAATCCCAGCACATAGGTATGAATATGGGTGCTACACACCTCATTTCATTTTCTAGGGTATGTGCAGACCACATCACCATGAGCTGTAATCAAGGAAATAACCATGGACCCACCACACTGCAGACTCTTCTGACTTAAAAGCCATTCCCACACAGAAGGTGCTATTTAAATAGCTAATGAGAAAATACATACAGCCTCAGCTGCCAGCCACTGCCTGGAATGGGGAGCCAAATGGAAGGTATTCACTCCCAAGAAGCAAATAACTATACCAGCCTATGTTCCTGTTGTAAATAGCCAGACTGTAAATGACATATTCCTACAAGGCCACTAGACCTTCCCTCTGCATTTCTTACCAGAGCCCAGTGGGTCCCCTCAGGAATGAGTTCGGTAGACTCTAGGAATGGGCAGTCTGTTCTACTCTGAGTTAATTGATTAGACTCAGAAACTTTGACGATAGGAGAAAGAATCTCACAACCAGAGTTCCACTTTGGTATGTGTTTGGCCTTTGTTTTCTCTCACTGCTACAAAAAATACGGCTCACATCCCCAAGGGAAGGGAAAAGGGAGAAAAAGGCAAAGAAACCCATGGCAAGCTGTGAGATTTTCCTGCTCCACCTTGGCCCAAGAGCACTACCTGTCACTGGCCTTGCTAGGCATGGTCCCTACAATGGACATGAGCATAAAGTAGCCCTTCAGGGAAAGAGCAGGAAAGGGGAGGTTTCAGAACCTGGTCTTCCACCCTAAGTCTATGATGATGGGGTGATGGTTTTACACTCTTTTAGGAAAGTGGAGATGATTGCCTGGAATCTCAGACTTTCTTAGATGTTCACCTGCCCAGGAGGCACAAGGCTCTCTCTCCCACTTTCTCCCATTTTTAGAACAAGATCTTTGCTTTTATGTCTGAAATATTTCATATAGATGACAAGGTATTGGTGAAAGGCATTATATGATGTCCAGTAATGGAGATCATTCTGTGTCAGGATTTAGGGTTTGAATGGGGTGGGCCACAGTGGGAAAACCAGTTAAATAAGCCCAAATGGGTCATTTAATCAAGAGGGGCCTGGAAGCAGATAATGAACCCAAGAGATAAAAATCCCAGGGAAAAAGGGCTGGGAATGACAGGCCATAGGAAGCACAAATGTTAAAGCACAGGTGTGTTTGTATACTTTCTCTGTTGTAACATGGCAGTCGTTGGCCTTGTGCTGGGGCCAAGGGTGAAGGACTAAGGAAAGGTCTGGAGGAGCTGAATAAAGACTGTAGGAATAGTGGGACCTAAAGACCCAGACCAGTAGACACAGGTGGGTTCAAATCCCAGCTGACCCCACCTACTAGATCTGACCTTGGAAAATTTATTTACATTCCTTGTGTTTTAGTTTCTTCATCTGTAAAACAGATACTTAAAAAAAAAAAATAGGATTAAATGAGTTATGTAAAGCCAGATCCCAGTTCCTAGCATATAGTTAATGCTCAATAAATACTGACTAGTATAAGTATTACTACTATACAGGGATCTCACAGGGATGTAGAAAGGACTAATTGAAACAATGTGTGTAACATGTTTGGCACAGTGCTCAACACACAGCAATTACTCAATAAAAATTAGCTATAGAGAACCAGTCAGAAGTCTGCCTTAAGGGGCATGTGGGCAACACAGAGCTAGGCAGAGGGTTGAAAACAAGCATGTTGGAATCAGAATGTATCAAGGACATGGCCTTGGCTAGAGGGACGCAGGTTGGCAGATCAGTAACATAGACAAGTGGACGAGTGGAGGGGTTGGGAATTCAGGCAGACAGACAGCAATGGAGCACCAAGAGGGCAGTGACTAATTTTAAGAAAAACATCTGCCCCGGCCAGGAAGTCACCACTTACAAGAGTATAAGTGACCAGTTCCTAAGTCTGGTCAAGCTAGGACCAAAAAATAAAAATAAATGAATTGATCCCACAGTCTTATTCAGATGGGAAAATGGCAGAACAGGTATGTCCACTGCTAAATCAGAGATGGTCCATCCATGTTCAAGTTTAGCTTCCTATTAGATTACTTCTCTGTCTGCTACAAACTTCATGAATCTATTTTTCAAAATAATTTGGTACCCATGCTAGAAGCTACTCAGAGCTTTCCTCCAAAACAACTTGCTGACCAACAATAGCATTTTGGAAAAATCTGAGGTGCTGGGGGGATTATATGTTAAAAGAAAATTACGCACGTGGTTTTAAGCCTTTTGCAGCCTTGCCTCTGCAACAGTTGGCCAATTGTTTAGGCCTCAAGCTTTTATTACCTTAGGAGAACCAGGACAAAGAACATTGCATATCACAGTGAATTAATTATCAGACTCTTCTTTTTCAGGTATTAAGTACCCAGTATTTCTGTTCAGAGTAAGTTTTAAGTGCTTTTGTGTCAGCATCTACTTTAACATGAGCAGAACATGCCAGTAGATTATTGACTGTCTTTAGGTCAAATCTACTTTGCGTTTATGTTTTGTGTAGTTTCAAATGAAAATATATGCCAGAGATCCACACATCATGAAATATACTGAAATCTGCCTAGGAAAGCAAAGCCAAGACCATTCAAAAGCTCTGAAGTAAAGAACACCTTGATTTTGACTGTAAGGCAAATTTTACTTTTTAATCTACCCTCATTTGTATTATGCAGCTCTACTCAAAGTGAGACCTTGACCCTGATTCTCCTAGAGAAGCAATCTTGGCTCTCTTTGGATATTAGACATGGGTCCAATTATTGTTGTGGTTTTTATATAGATCATTCCAGAAATCCCCAACCCTAGGCTCAGGTGGAGCTCTTTGGTAGGGGTGGAGAGAAGGAGTGAGGCATAGTCTGTGGTTGCTTGCTGTGGTCAGGGGCTTGGGCTCATCATGAACATCCACTTGTAACTCATTCACACAACAAGAGAACCTGGGCCTCTCATCTTTAAACCTCAGTCACCATTATATGTGGTCCTACCTCTAAACTACTGTAACATTTTAAAAGCAAGATTAGAGCCAAAAGTGAGACTGTTCATCTAACTTTATGTATTAAAGATAATGAACTTAAACTTTGAGTTGGCAATCGTAAGAATGAAGGAATGAAGCACTGGTTATACTTGTTCCAAATGAGACAACAGTGAAGATCGTCTACACTTGTGCTGTGTTACATTATGAGACTTCCAGAATTCTGAGGCCTGAAGGGAAAGCAGAAATCACATTGATGCTTAGAATATGAATAAGTCCTTAAATATCATGTAAAATGTTACTACTGTGTTTTTGCTTTTAAAAAAAGATTGTAAACTTTCCACTTGTGCATGAATGTCCGTATCCATGACCTAGGATAGTCTGTATAATCTTTCTGTGATAATTATTTTAGATGAAGACTCTAAAAGGTAAGTGTGAGCACAAGTAATTTTAAGTCATGGTCAAATTAAATTCTTATGATTCATTAAACATCCATTAAAATAACTCATCAAGGCTAAACTATCTGTTGGGGTAGAAAATGGTGCATCTGCATGTCACCAAAAATTGCCTGGAGCTCAGCTTTGCCCTGCAAGGAATCAAGAATCACGCAGGAAGAAATAACTGTAGACTGAAGCCTCCTCATCCCATTGTTTAGCAAGATTCTTAGAAAGAAGAGTGTAACCTGAAGATCCAGTGATTCTTGTGCTGGGAGCCACACCTTGGCAGACAGTTCTGGTAGAATAGACCTATTTGAACATGCTTTGTATGTGCGTGATGTGCCATCTAGTGGTTAAGTGAGCCTAACATTAATGAAAAGGAAAATGGTCCTTTCTGGTCCCTTAATGGCTCCAAACTCTCTACAGCAGTAGAGAGCAGCAACAGTAGGTTTGACACTGTAGCCCATTGCTTGGGAAAGAAAAAAGAATCTATTTTCTTAGAAGCCATATGGTGAAACCAGATTATTGGGGGCGGGGGGGGGGGGGGGAACACTGGTATGATAGTAATTATGCAAGCCAGAGGTTGATGGCATTTGGTCCACAAAGTACTTTCTCCGTTTTCTTTTACTGAGGTATGATTCCCAGTATAGTGCCCAACTGTTCAGTATATAGTTTGATAAGTTTTTATATTTGTGAAGCTTACATATGTATAATCCACATAATCACCATATGGATCAAGATCTGGAACGTTTCCAGCATCCCAGAAGCCTCTCTCTATGAGTGCTTAGAGATAACCCATGTTCAGAGCTTATCACCATAAATTTGCAATAGTATCATTAAAGTATATACTCCTAACCCTAACCTCCAAGAAAGGATAAAATCCTGTAATCACCATTTCAACAGTTTGCCCAAAAAGGAACAGTTTCCTCATCAAACATTCTGTATCTAAACCAATGCCAATTTCCTGGGTTTGCTGTTTTTCAGAGTCCATGTGGTGTAATATCTCTCTCCCCAGTTTAAATTCCTAATACATTGTTTTTCTTACCAAGCTTCTCACTGAGAGATATATCCCCTGGGTGCACTGAGTGTATTTTCCCAAGTGTCTCTGCAGGCATCCAAGTCAATTTTCAAAGAAATCCCATTACTTTTGAGCAGTATCTCAGAGGTGCCACTGATTGTCATGGCAAAGCCTATGAATTCTGATGCAGCATTTCAGAAATTAATGTGAATGCCATGTCACCAGTGACTGCATGACACCTTGTTCAAATTAAGCCGAGCAAATCATAATGGTGAAAAAGGCTCTCAACCTATGATCCAGCAAAGGCTAATTTATAATGAATAGCATAATGCAATCATTGTTGCTATTTCTACAGGACCTCTTTCTGTTCAAATGAAACTAGATTCCCTCTGAATGTCAGAACATATAATATGTCACAAAGCAGAGCTGGTTCTGAAATAAAATTGTTATTTTTCCAGAGCTGCCTTGTGCATGCCTATTTATTTGATTACTAAACACACATACAATCAACCAACATGTCCAGAAAGCATGTTACTTCTAGGTGTTCTGCAAGGTGCTGGAGAGAGAAAAGTGTAAGGTGCGTGGGTCCTGCCTTACTGCCACGGAGCTGAACCTTACTTCGATCTGTTGTCCCCGGGCTGGCACGCTGGTATGGCTGCCTCTTGGGATAATGAACAAGACTGGAATGTAGGCTTATCCTAATGTGCTCCTTTTTAAAAATAATGTGTATTTTTTTTTTCTAATTATTTTTAATGGATTTGGAAAAAAGAAGAATGTAAGGAAGAAAATACAAAATTCCTTAATTCACCAAAGAAAGTCTATAATGACTTTAATTCCTTTCAAGGAATTACAGTTTTCTGGCTTTTCTGTGTGTCTGTGTGACCCTTAACACAGGTTTGAACTACATGGGTCCACTTACACATAGATTTTTTCAATAAATATAGTACTGTAAATGAATTTTCTTTTCCTTGTGATTTTCTTAATACTTTTCTCTAGCTTACTTTATTGTAAGAATACAGTATATAATACATATAACAAACAAAATATGTGTTGACTGTTTATGTTATCAGGAAGGTTTACAGTCTACAATAGGCTATTAGTAGTTAAGTTGGGGGAAGTCAAAAGTTTCACACAGAGTTTTGACTGCATGAGGGGTTGGTGCCCCTAACCTGTGCTGTTCAAAGGTCAACAATATTTATTTTATGAAGTTGAGGTGATACTACATATTTTTCTCTATCATAAGAAACTCTTAAAACATGTTCAATACTTGAGTGAGTTCATAATTTCTGGAATAAAAATGAAAACTAATTTCTTAACTGTTTCCTATTATTAGAAATTTTTATTGCTTGTTATTTCTAAAATAGTTATAGAGATTTGATGTTTATGTACTTCAAATGAGGTCTTAGACATTCTACCACCATACTAAATGGCCAGAACTTTCAGAATTGTGTTAAATAATAATGGTGATGCTGGCTCGTTGTGGTTTGTCTCTGATTTTAAAGGCAATAACTCTGGTGTTATTAAATATGATGACACGGGGCGCCTGGGTGGCTCAGTCAGTTAAGCGTCCGACTTCAGCTCAGGTCACGATCTCGCGGTCTGTGAGTTTGAGCCCCGCGTTGGGCTCCGGGATGATGGCTCAGACCCTGGAGCCTGCTTCAGATTCTGTGTCTCCCTCTCTCTCTGCCCCTCCCCCGTTCATGCTCTGTCTCTCTCTGTCTCAAAAATAAATAAAAACGTTAAAAAATTAAATATGATGACAGCTGACTTGAGCTGGTTAAAATCATATTAAGGAAATCTTTTGAGCTCTAGTTTTTAAACATTAGCAGTGGGGAATTGAACATTACCAAATGTCTCTCAGTGCTATTGAAATAACTGGGTTTGTCCCAGTTTGGCCCATGGATGTGTAATACATTATATTAACAGATTTTCTAATATTAGTCCCTTTCCACCAAAATGAATTCTATGTTGTAGAGTAATACACTTATAATGAATTATAAAATTCAGTTCCATACTATCGATTTTTGTACATTGTTCTCAAGAGACCACTAGTGTGACAGGATCAGAAACATACTTTGTGCATCTCCTTCTGGCCTATAAATGAGGGTTGCTGAAATTAGGGATGGGAAACCTGTTTGTGTCTATTATCCATTCCCCTTTTTTTCTTCTTATCCAAGTGCAAATTAAGTTTCTTTCCTTTTATGAACAAAGTAGTTTTCCTAACCTCCCTCAAAGCACTCATCATACTCTTTTTTATGTTAAAATTAAAATTTTCTATATATCTGTCTTCTGTTCTTGTGGGAGTAGCCTATGTCTTATGAGTTTTCCATCCCTACCCCTTAGCCAATAAGTATTGTCCACCTAGCTTCTCCTTGGGTCCCAGAAAGCACTGCAGTGGCACATGGTGGAAATACACTTAGATGAGTTTGGTCAACATCCTTAGATCTCCAGACAAAGCCCTGCAGTAAGCTTAGGAGGAAAGCAAGGAAGTCAGAGTGATTGTGAAGTTCTGTGGGCACCATGTTTCTTTATGACAATAATATGAGTCCAGAAGGTATGAATCAACTTCTAAAGTCATAGGAGAGGACTCAGCAGGGACAAGAGTGAAGCACTGAAACCAGCCCTCATGTACCTACCCCAGGTGGCTGCTCCATCCTGGTCTTGATAGATTACAGAGAGAACAAATTACTTCAAATACTTTTTGCCTGGCTGTAAGTATATTCTAACCACCACTGTGCTAGGCATACAGTTTAAACTTCCTAACTAGTGTTTCTGGAATTAACCTTTGTTCCTGCAATGTAATGTTATCAAATAGTATTCCTCACACTTAAAGACCAAAGGCAACTTTGGAGACAAAACAGGCCTTTTAACAAGTAGTAAGAGAGAGAATGACAACCCAAAACGTCATGGAAATTAATGGAGGAAATGACAACAGAAGTGAAAGGGGAGAAGAAGTTCACTGGTCCAGCTGGAATTAAAATGAGTGTGAAGAAACCAGGGAAATAGTTCCAGCAAGGACTCTTCCAAGTACCTGGTCACGTTTCAGACCATCCTTGCAGGGTGGGACTAGTTAGTGGATATTGTTGGCTTTGTGTTGGTGCGCACTAACTGAAGGTCCTTTGAAAGCAAAGTGGAAAGCTGTGTTCAGTGATTACTTTCTCTTTTTCCTTAGGGTGTTAAATACCACGTTATTTGAAAGCTGGGAGATCGTTGGACCTTACCCTTCCTGGTGGGTGTTTAATCTACTGCTGTTGCTAGTACAAGGCTTGAACTGCTTCTGGTCTTACTTGATCATAAAAATGGCTTGCAAAGCTATTTCAAAAGGCAAGGTAAGATAAAACTTGCTATTTCTAATATGTCCCAGAAAATTATATTTTTGGTTCTTCTTCATCAGCAGAAATACTATTATTTCAAAATTCATCAAAACTTGTATTTTTTCTTCATGATTTAGCATAACCTCCTAGAAACACAAACCAAATTTTCCTTTTCTTCTGTCCAGTTAATTTTTTTTAACTTGTGGTATCGCTTTGATGACGATTCCCACTGATCTGTATTTATAATTCTAGATTTAATGATGATAATGTTATTTGTCGTGTTCTTTCACTGCCTCTGTCTCCCATGGTCCTTCTCTGATTAAACTTCTACCAAACAGAAATTTAATAATTTCTTTCCTTTTATGAAAAGGATTGCTTGATGCAGCATGCCCATTTGTGATTCTTCCAATAAAACTCAGCTAAATCTCTTTGTTTAAATATAGACTCATGAGGCTGATTCAAATAAAGTTTCTTGAGAGCAGTGGCTTTTCCAGAATGTTCTCTGTGACATTTTCTTACTTTCATTGTTTGTTCTCTTCCTTCTGCCACCCTGGAAGGCTGGGAAGTGGAACCCTTTACATGTAAGTTCCTCAGACCTCTCTCTCTGTCCTTGTTCTGGGTGCCACTCTTGCCTGTTGGAGGGGCACGCAGATGCTTTTGTTCCCATGCATATTGTTCTGGCTAATCTGTTGGCACTGACCAGAGGCTTTAACTGAGATGTGGCTCCCACCAGGTGCAAAGGATACCAGGAACAGCTCAGTGAGTGCCCTTTGCGTGAACTTGTATCCTGCTAAATTTTGCACGATCCAGCAGGAGGAGAGGAATTTTTTCACTGGTGTTTAACATGTTTGCTAAAAAAAAAAAAAGAGAGAAATAGACCAAAGTGAAGTAGGAAAAACAGAACTAAGTTGGGGCGAGGATCAACGTGGTCCAGAAAGGAGGTCCGAGCATCAGCTGTTTGCCTGCTCTGCCCTGACCACTTGGTCCTGGCCTCTTCTGTGGAGCTCAAGGCATCTAGTTATATACTATGAAGGCAGTTCTCAGCATCAGCTTTTATATATCCAACATATTTGGACCAAATAGCTATTGAGAGGCAAAAAGTTCATTTTTTTTTCTCTGTGACCTCTTCATCCTTAAAATGAGCACGTATTTCTGTTAAAACACACTCCTTTCCTCATTTGGATACAAATTACATCAACGTGCACAATATTATCAGTATAGCAGTAATTGGAGATGCAAGGGCACAGTAGATTCCATTACTTGTCTCCTTATTGCATTGCTGTTTCCACCAGACGTCTTGTCTTCTCTCCAAATTATTCCTCAGGCTTACATAGAGATGATTATTAATTTTATGGCAGATCTCAGGCTTCAGAATAACTTAACTGCCATTGCTCTTCACCCAGAACAGTAAGAATTCTTCATGGCCATGGGTAATGGACAGTATTTTTCTGTGGGTTATCTTGAGACATGTTAAATTATTAATTTCCTTGAAGGTAACATAAATATAGACTTTTTTCCCAAATGCAATTAAAAATAATCTTACTAAGCATGCAAATGTAAATTAATCACTTTGAATCTGGAGTTTTCTTTCCTCTTTAGCAGCTTAATTTATGACTAATGGATTTCTAAATGTAGTGGTGCTTTACTATCATGCTATCTTTGTGACCCATGTTTTTTTTTTAAGTTAAAGTATCCTAAATAATTCAGTCCTTTTGGTTTTTCTGTATCTAAATCTTGATGGTGGTCCTTTTGAGTTCAGTCTCATCTCAAGGAGCATTGGAGTGAAGTTCATTTTTACCATATTTATTTTAGTTGTTTCTGGTTAGAAAGGAGCAGGTGCCATGCATACATGTTCACACTCTGTCCTGTCTACACCCACCTGACAGAGATGACGTTGTCCTGCAGCAATGGTGGCTTCTCAAGTTGGGGGCAGTGGTGGCAGAGAGAGGATGTGATGTGAAAAAGCCCTCAGTTCATTCCGATATACCTCCCAGGAAACTCTGCCAATGCACTTCTTCGACAATCACGGGCAACTAAATTTGGGAAACCCAATGAAGCCAGGCCCCAGGTCCCTATTGCTACCCCACTTAGGAAATAAATGAACAGTGCTCAGTTACTCAGATGGCTTAAGGCCTGTTGGGTAAAAATGTTTACCATAATTTAGACAGAGTAAGAGGTTCAAACATGTTAATTTTAAAAGCAGTTGAGGATTTTCTTAAACCCTCCCTAAATGACTTTTTTTTTTGTTAGACTGTGACTTTATTTTGTCCTTTATGGTAATGCATAGAGTTATATGCTGGTGCCTAAGTTTGTGATCCTCCTTACATAATGAGACTGGGTGGAGGATTGAAGAACCTTGGAATAATTATCAATAGATTTTCTTTGGAAAATATTGTATTTTACTTTATTTTATTTTATTAATTTTTTTAATGTTTATTTATTTGTGAGAGACAGAGTATGAGTGGGGGAGGGGAAGAGAGAGAGGGAGACACAATCCGAGGCAGGCTTCAGGCTCTGAGCTGTCAGCACGACGTGGGGCTCAAACCCACAAACTGCGAGATCATGGCTGAGCTGAAGGCAGACGCTCAACTGACTGAGCCACCCAGGCGCCCCAATAAATGAATAAACTTAAAAAAAATGTTTATTTATTTTTGAGACAGAGACAGAGCGTGAGCAGGGGAGGGGCAGAGAGAGAGAGGGAGACACAGAATCTGAAACAGGCTCCAGGCTCTGAGCTGTCAGCACAGAGCCCGACGCAGGGCTCAAACCCACAAGTTGTGAGATCATGACCTGAGCCGAAGTCGGACACTTAACCGACTGAGCCACCCAGGCACCCCAATCTTTGGGAAATATTTTAAACTAGACCTCACCCAGCAGGTTCCCAAAATGCCTCCTATTGCCATTAGTTGTTACATAGTACATAACACAAAATTTCTACCTAATTTTAGCAGATAGAATAGGAAAACAAATTAAATCATAAAATAACGCATTACAAAGCCAAATAAGAATGACTTTTTAAATGATCTAAGCTAGTGAATATCACAATTAGTGTGGCTAATCCTTTACGGGATTTTCATGGAGAATGTGATCATCAGAGAGTAAATTGATCCATTTGTACCAAATTCCTATAATGCCATTCCAACAGCATAGTGTGGTACTTTGCCAGTAAGAGTGGGTTTCATGGTCTGGTACATTCTCATTTTCCAAAGGTACCTTAAAGTCAGTATGTCTAGCCCAGCCCCCTATGATGCCCAAATCTACCTACATTCCTTGATAATTGACTTTGTCACCCAAATTATATATCTCCAGTGAAGGAGAACTTACTATAATGGAATATAATAGGCAATATTCCTATCCTTTTTGACTTTTAACATTTGGATGTTTCCCTTCACGTACAATTACATGTACTTCTGAGCATGCCATACTTTAATGATTCCTTAGGAGCTGGTTGCATTCATCTTCTTGTATTCCACAGGTGTCCAAGGATGATCGAAGTGATATTGAGTCTAGCTCAGATGAGGAAGATTCAGAACCTCCAGGAAAGAACCCCCACACTGCAACCACCACCAATGGGACCAGTGGTACCAATGGGTATCTCCTGACTGGGTCTTGCTCCGTGGATGATTAATTACCCAAAACTACAAGTCCCGAACAAAGTGAACTATTTGTTCCTGGAAGCATTTAATAAGTTGCAAATGTAGTTCCTTTCATTATATCTCAGCACCAGAAACAAAAATTAGGATTATCTCAAAGCATTTTGAATAGTGCACTGCCATATGTCCTGTCTGTGAATGAAGAAGAATTACCATTCTCTATATGTAGGCATGCTGTATGTAATTGACACAAGGGAACAGTATTTGCATTTGTACTGTCTTAGAATATTATTTATATTTCGTATTTGTTTGTAAATCTGTGGACAAAAGAGGGTTTCCTCGCTCCTTTTACTCTCTGGGTTCATGACAGTGAGGGAGATGCTCCATCTGCTTCTACCCCTTTCTATTGCTATGACTCAGTTCGCTAGGAGCATCAGCTTAATTTGTCACTTAGAGCAAGCAAAACCCAGTGCAAGATTCTCGTACCACTCCAAATAGGTTTGCTTTCTTTGTATTACAGTGCCTGTTTTGAAACTGCCTATATAGTCTCAGTGACCATTTTCCCAGTGTAAAGTTTAATCAGGATGAGCTAGGCTTTTTAATTGTCACTCTTTGTGGTCAATTAGCAGTTCAAATTTAAAAGTTTGGTTTGAAACAGACATAATGTCTTGTGCACACAGCCAAGATTTCTTTAGTGAGTATGATAGCTAATTGGAGATAAACCTTGTAGGTTACAGAGACCTTTTTTTTAATTCTCTATTATGATGTCAGTGCTTTGGCTCTGAAGGAAGACATTTGCTTAAGGTCATAGTTACAAACAATGAAGTCATTCTTACTATTGGGAATTTGTCCCTTGATCTGAGAATAGCAGAAAGAGAACAGCTGATTTCAACCAGATTTCAGCACTACCCCTATAATTACCACAGTCTTCTGTCATGTCATGAAAAAAAGAAGCTAAGCATATTTTGGGACAGCAAAGGAGACTTCGAACAGTTGGCAAAGGTCACCTCTGGTGCAAAGCACTTTATTGCAACCAGCATTCGAGGAAGTGTCCTATCTAGTATTTGATTTTGATGTTTCTATTTTTCTGAGTAACGTAAAACCAGTGGGAGAAGGAAGATTTTACTCTTTGTCTTTTCTCCTTAAACATGACCTGCAGTGACTCCTCTGTTACTAGAAACTGAGCAGTGTTGCACTTGGGGCCCTTTGGTTAGCTTCCTTGAAGATTTGTTCAGTTTCCAAGAATTTTTATTCAAATAGAGCTATTTCCAGAAAAAAATAATAAAAATTCTACTGGACTACAGCAGTATCAGCAGTGAGAAAGATTGTTGAAAAGTAAGTTGCTCTAGTCTCCTACATGGCAGTGTTATTTATGTATAAGTAAGAAAACCATACACATAAACCAAAGACTTTATCTGTTTTCTTCCACTTCTAAGTAAGAGGGAATAAAAAGGTATTACAAACACTTACTTCATGAACAAAACAAGAGTCCAGAACCACAGTGCAATAATATAAATGTGAGTCAAAGGATAGTAAAGACAACAGCAGAAATACTAGGGAGTGCACATCCTGCTTCCAGCCATACACATTCGATTCTAATTTTTGAAAAAAATTGAGATGAATCTTTGTGCCCACAGTTCGCAACCTGTGAGTTAATAGTTAATACTCCCAAACTAAAACCTCACACTGTAATATTAAATCTTTCCCCACCTATATACGAAATAGTATGTTTCTGATAAGGTCCACAGTAATAATTAAAGAGCCTTAGACATATGTCTGTTGATAAAACAATGCAACTAATTCTTCTTGTAAAGCTTTATTATTTTATTCAACAAAACAAGAATATGTCTAGGAGTGTAAGTTGTGGATGGTTTGAGACCAATCATAAAACATCAATAGTACTTGTTAGTCATCTGAACATCTGACATCTCAACATCTCAACATCTCAACATCTGCATTGATAAAATGCAGATATATCAAATGGAACAGCAAGCATGTTGTATAGCTGAAAATTTTTGAGGTGAAAGTTTCCTTTTTTACCAACTAGAATATGGAAAAGAAGAGTGAGTTGTACCTTGCTTTAGTGTCTGGAGCAAGTCCTCTCAATGGGGGAAATAAACCAGAGAACCACAATGTGTTCAAATTTGGATCATCTGACACCCCACCACAGAAGAATAATTTGAAAAGATTGGCTTGTAAATTAATGGTTTAGAAGAGTTGCATGAAATGAAGTAAATTGAGTTAGTCCTTAGCAAAGGCAAATCTAAGCAAACTTTTGTTTCTCCCAAAAGTCACTGAGAAGGAGGACTGAGAATACTCAGAGCCTCAGTGACCAGTGACGTTAACTTAACACAGTCCCCTATATATCTATAGATTTTTATTTGATTTTGCCTTTTAGGGCAAAGAGTTCTTTTTGACTAATCAAAGTTGGTGTTTGTAGGCCTGTTAAGATGAAAAATAATACATTTCTGTCTACTCCTCCCCCATGGTAGCATGATAAGACTGAGAGAGAAAAATATGTGAGCTATCTTATCTTCTACTTATGCCAGGCCATAGCTTTGGAAGTGTATTTTGTAAATTCAACTGTAGGTTACTGAGAGTGTTGTTTCCCATTAATTAACTTAGCCTGTGCTGAGATCTCCTTCCTCCTGGTCATATTCAAACCTTCCCAGGGTACCAAGGTGTATGTGGGAAGGAGTCTAGAAAAAGTAATATTTTATTCTCTAATGCTATAGCTTTTCTAGATCTCTTAGTGGGGAAAAAAGTAGAAAATTGAGTAGAATTTGGCCTTGAGTCAATAAATGATATGAAAATGTGTGATCCATGTATGTACATGTATATTTCTCCAAAAACATGATAAAACCAAAATATCACAGACTCATCCTTACCCATATTTTTTTTCATAAAAACTATCCATCGTGTACAATAAAAACTTCCCACCTCCCTCTCAACTTCCTGTTCATACTCCTCACCCAGCTGAGAGTGGTAGGATCCCTTTGGCCTCTTGCCTCAGAGCTAGGATCACAGAGGGCCTAAGGTCAGAGTATAAGCCAAATATAGTTCGCATTTCCAAATTCAGTGGTACAGATGTTGAGAATAGAGGAGTAAGTGTCAGTGTTATGGATTATTAAGCTGAATGTTGGTAAAAAAAAAAATGCGTATGGTTGCTGCTTCACCCCAGGGTTTTATTAACATCCAGTCCCTGCCAGGCTGCTAGACAGATGGTATCCTGAGGTACCATCCAATAATGAAACAGGTATCTGACAAAAATGAACTAGGAAGAAAGGTAGGATCCCCAAAGAAAGCAAGCAGTTGGGTCACAGAAATAACTCTTCCGTGAGATAAAGTCCGGCCACGTTTAGCCAAACTGGTAGGTGAACCTCAAAATGTTCAGTTCTGTTGCCAACTTTCCATTCTGAGTATTTGATAGAGGTTGGATTTGAGCAAACTGAATGCTTTCACCTTGGGCAGAAAGGGTCTGGATCTCCCACTCTATTTATTTCAACCTCATTGCTACTTGGGCTGAAGTAAAAAATGAGATTTCCGTTCAGTTCACCTGAGTCTTTGCAAAAAAGCTCTTCAGAGAGAACTTTATGGACACCAATGATTGTTCCCATTCTCTTCATGATTTTGCATCGATAGTTCTTTTTTCCCCTTTCTTAGAAATGTTAATGCCAAAGTTGCCTGAATATTTGAGTATTTTTCCTTAATTTGAAGTGTACAGAATAATTCCAGAGGTGTTAAAAGATTCTGTTTATTTGTGTCTGTGATGATGTCGTTGTGTCCAGAGAGGCTTCAAGAAGTCCTTTAGAAACAAAAGGTTAAATGTTTACATTTCATGTGATATTTGAAGTCTTAAGATACTAATTAGCATACTTCTTTTTTCTTTGTCTTTGGCTGATTCCTGCTTTGTAGATAAATATCCGTATCCCTGAAATGTTTATAACATTCAAGCAAGAAAAAAACAAATGACATCAAAGTCAGCCTGATGAGAAAGTGATGACAGGGCACTTTCAGGTGTTAAGTAACTTGTATGGAAAGAGGAAAGGCAGTTAGCTCCATTCATTGCACTTGCTGCCCAGCATGCTGTTCCCGAAAGGAATACCCTCAGTAATTATAAACAGTTCTTGAAGTCATGCCGAATGCAGCAGGTAGTAGTTAGTACTGGTTCTCTATGGCCACCTGGTAGTTCTTTATAGCAACAGGCCAGCAAAGGACCCTGTGGTTTGCCTTTGTGTGTATGGCCCCCCTCCTCTAGGGGGCGCTTAGTAGACAAGCCCTAGGCCTGTCCATTTGTCCACTCTATGCTGTTGTCTATTCAGAGGGAGCATACCTGATGCTGCTTTTATTAGAGAAGATAAAACATCCTAAGTAACAGTTTGTAAGATCTGCAGACACCCAAAGGAGAACCTTAGTCTTTTCCAGGTATTTCCAACTTAAGTTCAACCTGAAGCCTTTGAAAGGAATGCCTTACCAAATGGCCACAAGCTAAGACCCATCAGATCAAAGAAATAAAAGTCTCGGCAACCAGATGGCATATCTTATGGTGTCTCCACAAGACTAAACATTCTCAAGATGGCCAGGAACTGATGGGAGGGAACTGTTAGCCCAAGATCTGTCTTGCTCATCTCATCCACCCACATTCCTTTCAGACTCCTGGAACTGTTGATAAAAGGAAGCCAAAATATTGTCACTTACCGGCTATCCATTTTCCAGTAGCCTTTGGGTCAGTTGATAACCACACTTCTTTCTCTGCCTGATTCCATTTTTATTAAAAACTGTTGTGCCCACGTGAGCCTGTTTTCCTTAACACAGGTCCATGAAAGCTTGGTTTCCTCTTTTGCTATGTGTCACATGGCCTGGAAATCAAGACAGCAGCTGTTGGTATGGTCTCCGTGCTAAGTGAAAAATTAGATTTTATAGAGGTAATTTTTTTTTCTTTTGGACCTACAGTAATTTTTTAAACTGTCATTGTAAAACTTCCCTTAAAAAATTAGAGGCTTTTAAAGATTACTTGCCAAAGATAAATTAGCTCTGTAATAGGAACAGTTATGTGGCAGTTCTGGGACTTTAACTTAGAGATTCATTAATTTAAAGATGGAATACACCCTCCAAGTGTGATTTCCAAAAGTTTCATAAAGCCTCTAAACCTGTGATTCTCATCAGCTCTCGATTTGCCCACAGAATCAGTTACCTCCGTAGCCATTTCTTGTCAAGCAAGGGGGAGAGGGTTAGTTTTGGGATTTGATTGTTTTTAATTTGCAGTGAGAAATAGGGTAGGTGATAATACCTTACTTGTTTTCTTAAGACAATTCAGTGCTTGGGCATCTCTGTCAGAAATGGAATGATGTACTGTTAGCCAATTAGAATTATTTTATGTATTGTTGTGTTTCGCTGATTTTTATATGAAAATATAACTATTCATTCCTGATCTCTGGAAGCAATCATTATTATGAGGATCATTTTACTTTGGAAACACTTTCATAATAAAGATAAGTATTAAGAGTAAAGTGTGAATGCCTTTTTCTGTAAGCGCTACCCAGCCTGCGTTGGTAATATGTCACATCTTCCTGGACAAGATTTATTTCAGGGCACACACCATCCTGCCAGTTTCCTGCAAACTTTCCTTAAATCCCAGTTTCATAATGGGATTCATAATTCCAGTTACATAATCCCAGTAATCATAATGATTACTGAAAAAGCGGTATTATTTGTTAGATATATGTTATTTTGTCAAGAATTTGGCTAAGCTACTCCATAGTATTGCTGCCCGAGCGTCCATTTTGTTTGCCAGGTGGCCTGCAGGGACCATTAACTGACACAGTGCAGGTGCCTGTCCTGGAAAGCAGCCCGAGTCACCAGCAAATGTAGGTCCCTGATATGACTCCCCCAGCAGCTCTTGTGATCATAGTCTCCTCTGCCTGCCAGTACCTGGATGTCTTCTGTGCCCCTTAGCTAAGACCACCATGGGGTTTACCAAAACCCCGCTTTTTTGAATTGACCCATCCAGCCTTAGCCTCGGAAGTCCAAAGCACTCTACTCACGGACACTAGTAAAGGTGTGTGCCCCAGGTCTTGCCTCTGTCTTCACCCTGCCTTCACCAACCTATGTGGCCTCTCGAGGCACGCTGTGCACCTCCCCCCATGACCTGTGAATAATAAACCTCTCTGTTTCAATTTCTCTTGTGGTCTGTTGTTGAACTTCGGTTCACCATCTGACACCTTGTGCTCCACTTAACAAATATCAATTTAACATAACTGAAACATTTGTATGTTGAAAATTAAGATATAGAGGCGCTGGGGTGGCTCAGTCATTAAGCATCTGACTTTGGCTCAGGTCACGATCTCATAGTTTGTGAATTTGAGTCCCACATCGGGTGAGCACAAGCCCCGTTTCAGGTGAAAACAAGCTCCACTTCAGGTGAACACAAGTCCTGGTTCGGGTGAGCCTCCCTTCTCTCTCTCTCTCTCCCTCTCTCTCTCAGTCTCTCTCCCCCTCTGCCCCTCCTGAGATTCTCTCTCTCTGCCCCTCACTCATTTGCACCCTCTCCCTCTGTTTCAGAAAAAAAAAATTAAGATCTAAAAACTTCAATGTTAGATTTTATGTAGTGATTCGTTCTGGAAAAAATATTAAATGGTATTCATAGAGGTAACAGTTCAAATATATCAGGCTGCACTGATTTTTCCAAATTATAAAAAGAAGCACTTAGAACATAACAGTCCAAAGTACAACACACGCAAAACTGTCCCTGCCCGTGTGTGAACACCTCATAGGAGCTTGACTGATACCTTCTCAGGGTCCACGCCCTACTTTGTTAGGGCTTCTCTCCCTCTTTCTCAGTCTTCCCCTATGTAACTGTCTCCCCAGCTGCTCTTCTGCTATAAGCTTATGTCATCTAATATCTCAAGAGCCATAAAAATAGCACTGACATTCAACCAGATACACCCCCACCACCACCACCACCAGTATTATGAAAAATAAAGCAGACACCCTATCAAAAATCTTACAAATATTAAAACCACCTCCAACAACAATCTGAGGCACAGAAAGATAGGCTATAAGCAGATATACCACTCTGGAAGCCGTGGACTCTTCCAGTTCTCTAAGTAGAGCAGGATCTAACTATAAGCATCCCTCCCACATAGCCACAATGCAGCTCAGCCTCTCTAGAACCCTTGCTGCTGGGCCGGCCACTTCCACCCTGGGCACTTGTTATTTCTGCCCCCTAATTCTGTTTCCACTGAGCCTGCACTGGCTTCACCAGAAGCAGCGGTGGCAGTGCGAACAACAGTGACGGAGGACATGACAATCAAGCAAGGGGGTGGTGGTACAATGGAA
Organism: Prionailurus viverrinus; assembly: GCF_022837055.1. Classification (NCBI taxonomy): domain Eukaryota; kingdom Metazoa; phylum Chordata; class Mammalia; order Carnivora; family Felidae; genus Prionailurus; species Prionailurus viverrinus. The sequence goes on along the minus strand of NC_062568.1, from coordinate 59,250,505 downwards.
TCTACCAGGATGTGGGGTGATCCCTCAGAACCATTGACCACAGAGACCGGAGCCTGAGTGCCACAACCTTGATTATCTCCAAAGCTGCTGTAGATGAGGAAGCAAAAGTCCTGTCGTTCTGGGGGCGCCTGGGTGGCTCAGTCAGTTAAGCATCTTGGCTCAGGTCACCATCTTCCAGTTCGTGAGTTCGAGCCCCACAGGAGGCTCCCTCTGACGATGAGGAGCCTGCTTGGGATTCTTTCCCTTCCCCTCTCTCTACCCCTCCCCAGCAAGCTTGTATTCTCAAAATAAATAAACTTTAAGAAACTTTTTTAAAAAGCTCTATCATTCCTAAACATTAAAGGTAAAAAATTACATAAAGCCTGTATCAGACTCTAGGCGGGAAACAGAAAGTCACTGTCAGATGATTCCGTTGGAGAAACTTCAATAAAAGGACACTGAGGAATGGATGAGCTCAGAAGCACCCAGAGGCCAGCAAGCCCGGGGAGCTGTTACCTCCCAGGGCTGTAACCAGACGCCAGTGACAGGGCGCGTCATGGAGGACAAGCTGCCCGGCCCGTGGGCTGTAAACCCAGCTGGGGAGCAAAGACCCTGACATCTCTCTCTTCCTGCTTTCTCATACCACCCATTGGCTGAACTCAGCCAGAAAGCCGCCAGCAGGAGCTCCAGGAGATGTAGGTGGTAGGGGTCAGTCCCTCACCTTGTAGAGCAGAGATGTGGTGGGGAGGAAACAGAGGAGTCAGCAGAAGGCTGGTATTCCTAGAGCGTCACCTAGAGCCCGGCGTGTAATAGGGCACAAGAAATGTTTGTTGGAGAAACAAATGAATCTACTTAAGACAGTACTAGTAAGATAGGAGCTCTCAGCAGTTAACACTGCTGCTGAGCGTGAAAGCAAGATGAGCATAACAGTGCACTTGGCCTCCAACTCTATGAACTCAGCATTGCCGTGTGTGTGTGTGTGTGTGTGTGCGCGCGCACGCCAACTTTTCTCACTGCTGCTCAGCACAGAAGCTGAGGGGCTTTGTGGCAGGGCTCAGGGTAGGGAAGCCACCTGTAGTACCGGCATCCCGGACGGGGGACAAAGCACCTCAGGGGAAGAAGATGAAGGACTGAGGCTGGAGAAGTGTCTCGAAACAAACAGAGAAGAGGGCTGCCTGAGTGGCTCAGTCGGTTAAGCGTCTGACTAGAGATTTTGTCTCAGGTCATGATCTCATAGTTTGTGAGATTGAGTTCCACAGAGCCTGCTTGGAATTCTCTCTTTCTCTCTCTCTCTCTCTCTCTCTCTCTGTCTCTTTATGTCCTTCCCCCCCCCCACTTCCCACCCCCCCCCCAATGTGCATTCTCTCTCTCAAATAAATAAACATTAAAAAAAGACGAAGAAACAGAAGAGCAGGAAAGGTGTTGAATTACTGGAGAACAAATGGAACAGAACTGTGAAAACATGGGGGGAGAAGCTCTAAGCTCTGGTACTCAAGACTAAGTTTTGAAGCAATTCTTTAGGCAAGAGGTTGATTTATTTTTTTTTAACTTAATGAATGATGAAAATATTTGTATAGCCAAAAATAACTTGAACAACAAAGGCTCCGGTTCATGACTGCATCACTCAATCATTTAAAAATATAGAGAGCTCGGGGTACCTGAGTAGCTCAGTCATTCAAGCATCTGACTCTTGATTTCAGCACAGGTCATGATCTCATGGTTTGTGAGTTTGAGCCCCACATTGGGCTCTGCACTGATAGCACAGAGCCTGCTTGGGATTCTCTCTCTCTCTCCCTTCTCTCTCTGCCCCTACTCTACTCATGCTCACTCTCTCTCAAAATAAGTAAACTTCTAAAACATTTTTTAAATAATCGTCAGGCTCTGGGCTGATGGCTCAGAGCCTGGAGGCTGTTTCCGATTCTGTGTCTCCCTCTCTCTCTGCCCCTCCCCCGTTCACGCTCTGTCTCTCTCTGTCCCAAAAATTAAAAAAAAAAAAACAAAAAACGTTGAAAAAAAAATTTAATTAAGTTATAAAATAAATAAATAAATAAATAAATAAATAAATAAATAAATAAAACGTTAAAAAAAAATAGAGACCCAACCAGGTGCCAAGAATTATCATGGGCACTGAAGATAGAGGGGTAGAGAAGATAGATATGGTTCCTACTTTCATGGAGCAGACAATCTTCAGTAAAAGAAAGAACACACAAAACAAAGAAATAAGGACTATTAGTTTGCTAGTTCTACCATAACCCCAAATCAGACTAGGTTACGTGAACAAAAGAAATTTACTTTTCCCAGTCCTGGAGGCTGGAAGTCCAAGATCAAGGTGTCAGCAGACCTGAGACCTGTCCTCCTGGCTTGCCTTCTCATTGTGTCTTCACACGGTCATTCCTCTCTAAATCTATGTCCTAATCTCTTTTCTTAAGGATGGCAGTTATATTGGATTAGAGTCCACACTGAGGACTTCATTTTACCTTAATTGTCTCTTTCACCATTGATGAAATTTGTTTATTAGTCTCATTTTTCCAACAAAAGGGGCAAAACAAAGTTTCAAGGGTATTATAATCGGGAGAAAGTTAACATCCTCCATCTTGTGCAATAAATATTGATTCATATATGCAATCTATTTCTGGGGCTTTTAGAGATGTGCATGCGGAATGCATAAATGGAAATGGTACCTTAATCACCTCTTTAAAAGCCCTGTCTCCATATATGTACACGATAAATCACTAAATTTTATTCCTGAAATTATTATTACACTATATATTAACTAACTTTGATTTAAATTTAAAAAAATAAAATAAGGGCACCTGAGTGTCTCAGTTGAAGTGTCCAACTTCGGCTCAGGTCATGATCTCACCGTCTGTGAGTTCGAGCCCTGTGTCGGGCTCCGTGCTGATAGCTGGAGCCTGGAGCCTGCTTCGGATTCTGTGTCTCCCTCTCTTTCTGCCCCTTCCCAGCTTGTGCTCTGTCTCTCTCTCAAAAATGAAGAAACATTTAAAAATTTTTTTAATTAAAAGATAATAAAAGCATCTCACTTTAAAAAAAAAGACAGATGAGTGTCTCATGTTTGAGTTGCATTTCATCAATAATTATGACTTGAACTCAGAGTCACTTTTACATATGTTCTTACCCAATATTATAAACTTTTTTTTTTATGTGAAAGAAAGAGAAAGAGAAAGAAAGAGAAAAAGATAAAGAAAAAGGAAAAAAAGAAAGGCAGAATAACTGCTCGATTTTGCCCCTTCATTTACCAGTTTTCAAATCAAGTTCAGTTTAGTTTACTAGTATCCAAAGATGTCATTCTAGATCCTGTCTGAACTGCATGTGAATATAAATTTCTTCTTACTGTTCTATATTCAACCCCTCAAATTTGTATAGTGACTAAGCAAAACACAATCATCATCTTTAGAAGAGCTAGACACTGGAAATATACATAATTCGGAAAAACTAGACTCAGAAAAAATTATCCTGTTAATTGTTTTGGTGGTTTTGATAGGTTGGAATATTTCTAACTTCCTGAAACCACATCTGTTCAAATTTAAACAATATTTAAGAATAATACAGAGAAGGGCACCTGGGTGGCTCAGTCAGTTAAGCATCTGACTTAGGCTCAGGTCATGATCTCATGGTTAGTGAGTTCAAGCCCCACATCAGGCTCTGTGCTGACAGCTCAGAGCCTGGAGCCTGCTTCAGATTCTGTGCCTCCCTCTCTCTCTGCCCGTCCTCTGCTTGCATTCTCTCTCTCTCTCTCTCTCTCCCTCAATCTCAAGAATAAATAAACATTAAACATTTTTTAATTAAAAAAATAATAATACAGAGATATTTAGGATTCACATTTAACTAGCCTAGATTAGCTAAAGTTACTATATAAGGACTATTAACTCAGATATCAAGTCAAAATTTAACACTACATTTGGGTCAAAATATATTTAACCATTCTTCCATAACTGACAGTAACACATTTAGAAGCCTGAAAATAGTTCTTGTGGTTTCACAGATTAGAAATGTAATTTTACCTTTTAGGATTCAAGTAAATTGTGGACCCTTGGAGAGGATGTAGTCTATGCTAAGCAGAGGCTCTCAAAGAATAAACAAGGTTGAGTGCTAAAAAAATAAAATAAAATAAAATAAAATAAATAAAGGCCCTATCTCCAAATACAGTCACGTCCTGTGATACAGGGGTGAGGACTTCAACATGAATTTTGGGAGACACAAGTCAGCCCATAATACAAGGTATTTTCACACAGTGACAAAGAGCACACGTCACAAGGAAACAAAGTGATTGCATGGCAACGGCCGGGACTCTTCAGACTGGATGGTCTCAGACACCTCATGGACACGTGACTTGGGCTGAGACCTGACTGACAGGCGCTGCTGGGGGCAGGATCTCCGGTGGTTACAGACCTGGCAGTGGGGACTGGAAACACAAAGCCTCCAAGCTGGGAACAGGCTTATAAATTCAAGGACCAGCAAGAAGGCCAATGTGTTGAAGCAAAAGAAACAAAAGGGAGAGTGAGGGTGATAATATTCAAAAGTTAGGGAGGGGCAGGTCACATAGGGCCTGCATCCCAGGGTGAGGAGAGCAAGTTTTAGGGTAAGAGTAATGGGAAGACTTTCAGGAATCTAAGCAGGGAGCAGCACAATCTGATCTGTTGTCATCTCTAATGAGAGAGAAATCATGCCCAACCTGACCATGGCGGAAAAAAACGCTCCATTTTCGAATGGGTCAGTGGTGTCTCGCAGGGGTGTGGTGGGCACCACACGACAGGCAGGGTCATGAGCACCCAGCCGCTGAAAGAAATAAAGGACTAAGCGCTACTGAGGATTCAAACCATAGGCAATAAACTAAGCCTGGAGACAGAACGAGAGGGAGAAGCTTCTGCTGTAAAGATGCTGAGACCTGAGAAAAGCCTCCAGGTTTCTTCAAGGAAAGCAGCTTGACAAAATACAACAGATTGGCAATCATCAGCCAGTGGAGACCCTTAGGGAGAGGGCACACTTCCTCACTGAATATAGTGTTTTGTTGTTACCGTTAGCACCTTTCTTTGTGCGGTTCGAAGGCGGCTCACGGGCGGTAAATTGATGGAGGATCACAATTTCCAAAACACCTCTCCGGAGGAGGCGTGCATCCAACGGCAACTTGCTGTTTGTAGGTTTTGTCATTTCTGAGTGAGCCTGCCTGCTTTAGCATAGCACTGCCTGGCACAGGAAGGTGAGGTGAAGAAGAGTAGAAACCACTTAGGACCTCCCTACAGTGTGCCAAGCATCTGGCTTATGTGCAGAACTATCTGATCAAGCCATCCCCTAAAAGGTAGATACATTGGATTCTTGTTATTCACAGTAGGGATGGCCTATAAGGTCTTTATGAACCATTGCTTCTATGAGAAATACAGAATTAGAGTCCTGCAACCCTCTAGTCAAAACATGTTTATCAACGGATCAATATACGACCTTGTTTTACCCACACTTCTGTTTAAAGACATTTTAATATATGTTGTTAATTCATTAACATTGAACTCATACCCAGAAGCGCCGTACCACTGACCTGAATAAAGTTGTATGAACTGATTGTTAAATACGCTGAAATTTTGCCAGCTGGTTATTAAACTAACATTATTGAAAATTATGTAAACTTAGGATTTTAAATTGTATTTTAAGATACAGGGAATACTCAAAAATATCTCTAATTATTTTCCTATGTTTTATTACCATACATGCTCATATATGATACACTGTATAATGGTATGTCACTGTACATTTCTTCCTAATTCTGTATTTAGTGACTTTACATTGGTAGCTTGCAATCAGGGTTTTATTTATGTATTTACTTATTTGGGTAAGCCAGTTATAAACATTTGCCAGAACACCACTGTCACCTGGAACCCATAGAGGCAGAAACTATGGCTTGTAAAAAGTTAAGTAACTTATTTCCTGTCACCCAGCTAGCAAGCAGTAGAGTTGAGATTTGACGTAGACCTGAATGATGTCAAAACTTATACCTATTTTCCTCGTCGATTATGCTTCTTCCAATGGTTGCATTTGTTTCTGAAGACGGGCTGCTTAGATTCCTACTGCATTTGAATTGTGCCTGGTGTTTTTTCTTATCTACCTCCTGTAATTTTCCTTACACACCTCCTTCTCCAGCTAACCCAGAGAGCTTGCAAGAGCCAAGGTATAACCAAGAGCACAGGTTTAAAAGGAATCCATTCAAGCAGTTCAATAATTCAGTGCATCGCAGATTAGAAGGATAGAAGATACGTAGGTTACGAAACTAGTTATTTAGTGGTCTGGGCTTTAAGAATGGGCTGAAAATCTCATAGGGAAATGCTCCCAGGGGTGAGTGAGGGATGGGGTACTATAGATGAGGAAGATATAGGAAATGAATAGCCAATCTCCAGCTCTCCTTTTTTTGAGTCATAGCAGTTAATTAGATTCATCAGGATTAAACTCTTGGCTCCTGTTAGTTCTGCTGACCCAGGATGCTAGTAACTACCCAGTAAGCCAGCCAGCCAACAGTTTGTAAGATGCTAGGCCAGTTGGAGCCATATCACCAAAGATGAGCTCAAAAGGCTCTCTAGAGTTTCTAAAAATTGTGTTTTCTCTGTCTGTTGAAGGCACTAGATGGTTTATAGAACCATACTAACATACTATACTTTCAGGGCTACTTCTTAGTTATCCACTTATAAGTCATTCTTGAGGAGATACAAAACAGCTTATACCATACTAGCTAAAAACACACACAGAGCCACAATGCTAATGAATTCAATGAAATGCACATCAAAATTAAGTCAACACGTGTATTGAGCACCAACTCTCTATGAGACATTGTGTTAGTCATTGTGAGAGAAGCCGGAGGCAAAGCTGCCGAACCCAAGGGTTTTTCAATCTAGTTAGAGAGGCAGAGCACAAGCAGTGGCTGTTTTAATAGGTCACAGTAGCTCAGAAAGAAAGGATACTCGTTCTGTTAAGCAGATCAAACTTTATCATAAAGGTAAAACATTTTTTTTTAATTTTTTAAAATGTTTTTATTTATTTTTGAGACAGAGAGAGACAGAACATGAGCAGGGCAGGGGGAGAGAGAGAGAGGGAAACACAGAATCCGGAGCAGGCTCCAGGCTCTGAGCTGTCAGCATAGAGCCCGACACAGGGCTCGAACTCACAGACCGCAAGATCATGACCTGAGCCGAAGTCGGACGCTCAACCAACTGAGCCACCCAGGCGCCCCAGAGGTAAAACATTTTTGAAAATGATAATTCCTCTTATTCCGCATTATTTTCATCATTATATCAAATATATTGTTAGGGTGATAATCACCAGAAAAGTTCAGAGGAGAGAGAAGTTGCTTCAGAATCCGATGAGAAAGATTTGAAGGAGAAAACCATGAATGGATTCAGATGAGTCAAGCGGGAGGAGGGAGGGCATATGAGACGAAGGGCATGGTGTGAACCAGAGAGTAAGCCCTTTAGCATTGCTACCCCTGGCTCCTAGTGGCCTGACCTCTGACACCTTTCACTCTGCCCTCATCCTTCCCCATGCCTCTCAACCCAGGTCCCAAGTCGGTGGCCTCAAATGGGCTGTGCCATGTCATCTCTCCAGCACATCAGACTCTCTCTGCCTCAAGGTCTTTTCCCTCTTTGCCATTGAGCAAACTCTCATATGCCCTTCAAGACTAACTTATGGATTCCTCCTCCTAGAATGCCTTAGTCACTTGGAATGTAGTGCTCTTCCTAGAGAAGAAAAGGTACAACCATTTAATTTCATCGGAGTGCTTATCACCCCCCCCCCCCCAAACACACACAAACACTTGACTGTAAGCATCTTGAGGGCAAGGATCTTGCTTTTTCTATCTGGATTCTTAGCCAGCATATTTGCTACTTAGTAAGCACTCACTAAATGCTTATAGAATGAATGTATATATTTACAGAAATAAGAGTTTCAGGAAGACAAATAAGTTTTGGAGGGGAAAAATGAGCTAATTTTTACATTTTGAATTTAAGCTTCTGAGCCCATTCATTTGGAAACATCTACCAAAAAATTGGAAAGACGGGACTGTGACTAGGTATCATTGTTACTGCCATTATTTCAGATAAAGAGACAGATGCACAAAGAGAAACAGAACCTTGTCTTGGTCTCAGAGCCAGAAGACAGATACAGATAATTTAGTTAAGCTCTGAGATATTTCTCCATTGCCTACTAAAGTGGAACCTTGAGGAATGCCTACCAGAGAGATACAAGGAAAAAGATAAGCCAGCAAAGAACTCCGCAATAACAGAGGTAAGAATACAATGATGTTAATGACAATGACCACCATCCATTCTGCCTCTTTCTCTCTTCCTTCCCTTCTCTTTTCTTCCTGAAGTGTTCAGTTCCAAAGCCTTGGATGGGACAAAGCAGCGTGGATGTTTAGGCCAGGTGAGGGATTGTGGCCCAGAGTGGAGTGCTGGGTGCCAAATAGAGTCATGAAAATGTCTACAGAGGAGATTAGTATAGCATGGAGAATCAGGATGGGGTGAAGAGGGTGTCCATAGAAGGGAGGCCCAACATCAGCTACCAGGCCTAAGCAGGATGATGAAGGCATACCTGCCAAAGAGCAGCCGGTATGGGAAGTCAGAGTGGTTGCATTCAGAAAATAGTTGCATGCAGGGAAATTGAATGAACACAGAATATCTTAAGAATAACTGAAGACAGTTTCTTACTGTTAGAAAAGGGAGTTATATATATGGAGGGGTAGAAAACCCAATGAATTTAGTATTAGATTAAAATTATTATAGGTATCCATGTAAAGTCATGTCTTTCAATATATAGACTGATATCGTTAGAAGAGCAGACGTTAAGTGTTTATCTGTGTAAATGTGACTATATCTCTACATATTCCCTAGCCGTCCACCTGAGGGCCTGCCATCAGTGAATCCCTGACAAACACAACTAGCACCCCAGGTCTTGGTTTCTAATCCAGCCTAAGTCCATTTTCCATTAAAAGGAACCAGCCTCCTTGAAGAAGTGGCTGAATCCTGGGCTGAGCAGGAAAGCACAGGCTGAAAGGGAGGATTTTTTTGAGCTAGAAAGCAAGAAAGTGCTCAAAGAATGATGGGAAAATGGTATAAGGACCAAGTTGTAGGGCCTGTCACTGGTGAAATCTGAGACATGTTGTGCACCAAAATTCATCATAGTAACTGATTATAATGCATTGAATAAAAAGGGAAACTGAGGTTCATATAAATTAATAAATAAAAACTGAAAGGTTGAGGAGGAGCAAGGTGTCTGCATAGTTCCATGGTAACTCCCCACAAAATATTTATTAACTGCAAAGGTGAAAGTAGTCATGTTTACAGCCAAGAAGCCTGGCAGACATCATCTCAAGTGAATGCCATCAGGAACGGAGCAAATGAAATCATGAGTCACTTGACTGGATGCAATAAGAAAGCAGCATCACTTCCGTGATATTCCTGCCAAAGATGCAGATATCAGATAAATGCAAACTGAGGGGCATTCAGCAAAGTAACTGGTAATCTTCAAATGTGCAAATGGCATGAAAGTCAACCAAAGAGTGAAAACTGTTCCAGAGTGAAGGAGACGCTAAGGAGACATGACAACTGAAAGCAACGCAGGAATCTGAACTGGATCCTGTTGCCATGGAGACATAATTAGGACAATTGGTGGAACTGAGGAGTAGATTGTGGTAGTAAATCAATGTTAATCTCCTGACTTTGATGGTTGCATTGTGGTTTTGTTGAAAAATGTCCTTGTTTGCAGTAAGTACACACTGAAGATTAAGATGTAAAAAAAGAAAAAGTTCTGTGTACTGAACTTACACTTTGCCTGTAACTTTGAGATAATTTTTTAAATCAATATATTTGTTTTCACAACTCTAATAATTTCTCAAGTGAAATTTTCAGAAACCTGGATGCAGTAGAACTCTTCCTAAAAATGACAATGCCATTTTCGAGTTCCAAGAACAATAAAGTATACAAAATGCCTCAGCCTATTAAAGGGAAATTTAGTGAAAGAAGAAAATGCATTAGCTAAAACTTCTCAAGAATTCTAAATTGTTTGGCAAGTAGACTATTTATGTTAGTTTTTGCAAGTTTTTGAATTATAATAGTTGTATTTTTCAATGCTTTCTAAGTGTAATAAACCATCATCTTTAATATAATGCCTCAATTTGTTATGCAAAAATAAATGAAAATAATAACAGTAATAATAAATAGCTACTGTTCGTTGAACATTTATTATGTATACTCTGCTATGAGGTATGCGATATTATTATTTACAGCTTGCATATCAGAAAAACGATGTTTAAATGGGTTAAGAAATTGCCCATAAATAGGGATACTAATATATAGTATAGCCAACTTTTGGACCCACGTTTTTCACACTCCAAAGCCCGTATTAATAATTCCTGCCCTCTGATGCCTCCCATGGAAGCCCAAAGAAGGGAATTTTAGGAAGGATACGAGAAGCCTGGGCTTCCCTCTAGAGCCCCCCTCTCCTTCACTGTTTACTCCCAATCCAATCTATCACTAAGTCCTACTGTTTTCATTTTACAACTCTACCCCTCTTCTCCCCATGTTAGTTAAGGCCTCACCATTTTCCTCCTGCTTCCTGGCAACAGGTTTCCTCTCTTCCCGATTCTTATCTCAGCCTTTTTCGATGTCTCCACGTTGTTGTCAGAGTGATCAGTCTAAAATGCGCATCTGAATATCACAATGTGCTTAAAGTTCTATATGGAATAAAGACTCCTTTGTGGTTCTAATTACCTTTCGGTTAAGGTCAAAACATGGCACCCAAGTCTTTCCGAGTCCAGTCTCTGGCTATCTCTTCAGGCTCACTAACTATGAGGTCCCATGCAAATGTCCCCCATGCTGTGTGCTCAAGGAACTCTTGTGGGATTTATAATTCTCCGAATACACCAACACACCCTAATGCAAAACTAATGTGTGCCCTTCAGCAAGTGTGACTATGTCTCACCAGTGTTTTCTGGCATTCTCCCCTTCCCCAAACAGGCTGAGCTGGGTACCCTTTGGAATTCCCAACACGTTTCTGTAAAGACCTCTTTTGTATAATCTATCGCAACTTAATATAACCTTCCTTCAACACACTGAGCTCCTCGAAAGTGGGATTAGAGCTTGTTCGTGGTTGTATACCTCCTAATGGCTGGATCAAAGAGGGTGCTATAGAAAGGCCCCACTGAATGAGTGAGCGAGTGAATGAATAATCATCAGTGAATTATCAGTTGTATTAAATGCTACAGAGAGGCAAAATGACAGAAATAGTGATTTTCTGGAGAAAATCTGACTAGGGGGTTAGATAATTTGAGTAGGAAGACAGCAGGGGAAGTTTTTAAACAAGTGCACAGAAAGCTGGTTGGCTGAACCTAAGTTCTGAGTAAACGTGCTTCAAACACTAGGTGCCCTCAGTCCCAGAGGTATGTGATGGCTTTAACAAATCAATTAGTTCATACTTGTGAATAGGTAATGCAAGCACATCGTATAAAATTCCAAACTGTAAAGCTCCCTCCCCTCTCCGTGCCCATCTCCAGCCCCTCAGTTCCTGGTGCAGAAGGAATCACAATAAATAACCATTTAGAGTGCTTTTGTTTTCTAAGGTTCTGTCTTCATAACCTGGCAATGATTTATAGGAAATAAATATAAATTGATGATTTGTACCATGGATATGTAAACAAGAGACAAAGGTAAATAAATCTTGCAGGTGGCACTCTATTTCCATTTGCAAAGCTGCCAAACTCGTACTTGCCCCTGGAGACGAAAGCAACTGTATACTGGACATTCCACTGTGCTTATTTATCGAAATCTGTAAGACTGGTCCTAGATGAGCTTAGAAAAATGTAAGTAATGGCACACAAATATTAACATAGGTGATCGAATGGAAGATATAATGTGATTTGGAGGAATCTGCGTTTGTAAAATATTCTTCCTGAGCTGTGTTTTGTTTAATTGAAGCGCAGACATGGCTGTCAGATGACTTGGTTGTTAATTAGTTGTCCATTAGTCTTCATTTCCTTATTAGGGAAAAGCAAATGTATGCTAATGTGTTGGAGGCAACTTAATCTATTGAATTTCATCTTTATTCCCTATTAACACCCGAGATTTTTCATTAATATATATGAAACTTGGACATGCACAGTGACAGTTCACCCTAACACGCTGAATACAAGGCTAGTTTGCGCGTATAAAGTTAGTTACGACCATTTGGACTTTGATTTAAAAACTAGGAAATTGGGGTGGTAGGGGGTGCCTGGATGGCTCAGTTGGTTAGGTAGGTGTCTGATTTTGGCTCAGGTCATAATCTCCCCGTTTGTGAGTTCGAGCCCCATGTCAGGCTCTGTGCTGACATCTCAGAGCCTGGAGGAACCTGCTTCGGATTCTGTGTCTCCCTCTGTCTCTGCCCCTCCCTGGCCCGTGCTGTGTGTGTGTGTGTGTGTGTGTGTGTGTGTCTCAAAAATAAACATTAAAATTAAAAAAAAAAAAAAAACCCTAGGTAATTTTTATGAAGTGGAAAGTGGTAAAAAACTTATTTTGTGCAATTTTTAAAGCTACAATATTATTAATACATACTGAGCATAAAAGTTACCTTAGATGCTACAAATTAGGCTGGCTATTAATAATAACAGTGTTGCTGTGTGCATCCCTGCTCCTGTTATGGCGTGACACACTCATTAGGGCTTCTGAATTAGATTTTTTTCCATCCTGCGGGTTTGGGAAAAGTTGAATTTTTTTTTTTAATGTATGCATTAAGACAAGGCTTTAGAAATGTATTTTTCAGCTTTGGAAAGATATGGAAATTAAGCAGACTAATCACTGCAGCAACCAGAGACTAAAAATAAAAAGTAATTTAGTCAGAATGAGATTGCTTCTCCACTTCTCTCTGAGGGTGATTGGTGGGAATGATGATGTCATGTCTTGTAAATACTGTTCATGATTCTCACAGCCTGAAATGGTGGCAGAGACGGCACTGGTCCTCTGTCAGTCCAAAGGAACCAACACATCAGCTTCATCCAGGACTCAGAAATGGGGTGGCCCTGGGGAGATATGTCAAGGCACTTTGAGGATGTGGTGTACTGCTGGCCAGCGGCTCTGCCTGACCTGCTAACCCCCGGAGCCTGGCAGCCTGGCCCAGCTTTCCTGCTCACTCTGTCGTCGGGAATGCAGGCCAGGTGCTCCAAGCCAAGGGGCCATCCCTTGACATTCCTCTTGCTGTGGAAATAGTGAAAATTCTCTCCGACATTCTTGGCAAACTTTGCAAAACTTAGCTCATTTTAGACTCCAGCTTTCTCCAATGTATTCTTAGCATTAGGCCGCTCTTTGGTCCCAAGATTCTTATTTATGTCTTTTTAACTAACATACCTCCAAGAAAGTTCTCTAAGTGGCCTCTGGGGATTCTTTAGGTTCCTTCTCAGTTTCCTGTTTGTCAAGGCCATTTTTAAATAAGAGTGTCAGAGATTCCCAAGTGAATTTGGGTCATTTCCCATTTTAGAGTTCCTGCCCAGAAGGTCACACTTATCTTCACTCTCAATGTTTTGAACTCTGCTTCCTGAGAACTGAGGATATAGGTCTGCCCATAAGCAACATTCCCTGTGTTGGCAATGGAAAGGAACTAGCTAATGAGGTCACTTTCTCAGTATGGAATGCAGTGAAATGAAAACAAGTATTTATTGAACATTGACTTTGCTCCAGGCACTTTGCCATAAAGATCTGGCTGAGGAATGTGGGAGGCAAACCATTAAACTAATAATTTTCTTCTTTTTTAACTAATAATTTCAATACAATGGGATAAATCAATCAAAAGAGATATGTGCAATGGATAGTGGTGGTACAAGGACAAGAGTGTACTGTGTCTAGGGAAAATGGCACTAACTGGGCTTTTGGAGAGAAATAAAAGTCAATGAGGCCAACATAAAGGCAGAAGGACTTCCAGGTAGAAGGAACCAGCATTGTGCAAAGTCCTGGATGTATGAACTAACAAGGTTTGCTGTCATCAGCAACTTCTCAGTTCTTCCTTCTTATTTTTTTTGAAAAATCTTTAATGTTTATTTATTTTTGAGAGAAAGAGAGACAGTGTGAGTAGGGGAGGGCAGAGAGAGACTTGAGACACAGAATCTGAAGCAGGCTCCAGGCTCTGAGCTGGCAGCACAGAGCCCGATGTGGGGCTCAAACCCACGAGCATCGAGATCATGACCTGAGCCACCCAGGCGCCCCGGTTTTTCCTTTTTAAAAATTAAAGTTAGCATAACTGTTATTCTTAAGTGTTGTTTGTCTTATTTTGTTTCTGAAGCGATATATGTTTGGTTTAGATATTGATATTACACAGAAATGTGTGCCAAGTAGGAATCTTCCATAGCCTCAACCTTCAGGGATATGCTATTGCCTGTCTAGTATATACGTGTCTAGATCTTTTTTTCTTACATCTGTACCAAACTAGAATCATACTTATTCTTTGGCAACCTGCTTCTAAGTCAGTACATATAACTAAATGTTTTATACTCTAGCCTCAATTTTTGGTATTTTGTATCCCATTGTTCAGGTTGAGTGGCAGTGTAGTGTAGTAATTAAACATGGAAGTCTTAGAGTCAGATGAATCCCAGCTATACCACTAGTAACTGTGTGGCCCTGGGTGAGTCGCTCAACCATTCTGTGTAACCAAAGCATTGTGAGTTCTCTCCTTGGTGACTCATAGATAGAAACTATACCCGGTGAGTTGTCACACAAAGGAAACTTTATTTGCAGCAAATAAGAAGATGATGGGGAATAACTTCCAAAGCCATGACTCCCCAAGCAAGAGTGAATGGGCTTCTACCTAGAGACAGGTATAAGGTCATGCATGCACCTCAAGGAAACACTGTATGCTTTATAAATGAGGCTTGTGCTCCTCCTTGGGCAGAGATTTTAATGTAATAATGAGATAAAGGTAAATGTTGGTCATCCCAGAGGTGACTCCATGGTCCATCTGCACAGGCGTGAGTTGGGGGTTTAGCTCAAACTGGTCTGGATAGTCTGGGCCACCAGAACTCTTCCTCTGGGCAGTCATTATTGCTTGAGTGCTATTTTCGGTTTCCATCATGGGATGTTATGCCTGTAGGGTTCATTGCCTGAGTTAAGAGATACTTTGGGAAGAAGAGCTTAAGGAGAAATGTGGGCCAAAAAAAATCCTACAAAAAAATCATATATATATATATCTCACTTTATAAATATATATGTGTATATATATATATATCTCCCACTATATATACACATATATCCCACTATATATATATATATATATATATATATATATATATACACATACATATATATACATCTTTATCCACTCATCTATTGATGGGCATTTGCATTGCTTCCATATCTTGGCTATTGTAAATAATGCTACAATAAGTATGGGGGTGCATATATCTTTTTGAATTAGAGTTTTGGTTTTCTTTCTTTCTTTGGTTTTCTTAGAGTGTCGGGTAAATACCCAACAGTGAAATTACTGGATCATATGGCATTTCGATTTTTCATTTTTGAGGAACATGCTTTTTACCACAGTGGCTGCACTGGTCCCTGTTGACTGATATTTGTGCTATTTCCAATTCTTTACATGTTTTGGCTACTAAAGAATCTTCCAAGGCAAGTTATGAATTGCCCTTAACCTCTAATGCATTTGAGCACCTGTTTCTTTCTGAATTACCAACACCCAACAACAGCATATAAGCACTTAACAAATGCTACTCATGGTGTTGACTCCCTTGGAGGCAGCACAAAATGGGGTGAGTGGGGGTACAGTAGAGTGGCTTCCAGGCTAGACCAAAGGACTCCACTGCAGGTTTTCTGTCTGCAGAGATGCCCTGACAGGAAGGCATATGCTAAGCATAGACTGGGAAAGGAAGCAAGAAGATTGGGACCTGAGATGTCAAGCTGGGCTGGAAAGAAGCCAGAGAATGTGTGTAGGTCAGAAATATATGGCCAGTGATGACCTTGAGTTCAAAGAACTCAAAAGGATGCCCTGGGATCCAAATATTTTAAGAAAAAAGTGTAGCATACTTTTTTGTGAGATGCTTCACTATATATAGTTCTCATTAATCTGTAGATAGAAATAAAGTTATATTAATATTGATAAGGGCCAAAAACAGTCCCCCCCCCAAGATGGACCACTTGACATGAAGATTATTTTGAGTTAAAAAGTAATCAAAACCCAGCAGATTCAGAAAAAGCTCTTTACCTCCCCCACAAATGCCGAAAAGAATTTAGATAAGGACCTGCTCCAGGAAAAGAGCTGTCACCATAGATAACTACATTATGATATGAAGTAAGTACGGTAGACATGGAGGAACCTAGCAAGGCCTGCTTTTTCAAAGTCTTCTCTTTGTCCCACTGTTTCTGAGTGGCCCAGCAAACATTGACTTAGCAAACATTTACTCTTTTTTATTCTTCCTGAAGATTGTATTCCTTCCCTTTGAAGACCCAGCCCCTCACCCCTTGTCTTTGGTTCAGAATGATGCATATACCTCTTTTTGCCTATCTTTAGAATTTCCATGTCTATGTGGATTTGTCATACGCTGTTAAGTTTGATTTTCTCCTGTTAATTGGTCTCATGTCAATGTGATTTTTAGTCCGGCTAGGAGGACTTTGAAAGGGACAGGATTCTTTCATAATAGGAGTTCCAAAACTACAAGGCTCTTCCCTCTCATGTTGGCAGGGGAAGTCAGCTTCTTTCTCTCAGTCTCCCTGGACCATTTCCCGGGGTCAGGGGGCTGGGAGATTCTCAAATGCACAAGGACAAATTACTCACCCCAAGGTGCCTCACCAGTCACAGCCTCAAGTGCAGGAGACACTGCAGAGAACCTGCTATGCTATTTCCTCCTCCCCCACCATTTTCCCCACCCTGCCCCCAGGGTAAGTGTGCTTTGCTGTGTTCTTTGGTAGAGTTTGTGTAAGATGGGATATGGAGTGAGAGGGAAGAATGACCCTATCTCCAAGTCTGGGTCTAGAGTGCTGGAGAACTTAACTCTTTATTTCTCTCCCTAAACTCAGTCTCTGCAGAAGTCCCAAACATGTCCCCTGAGGCAGAATTGGGGAAAAGGAAAGGACTATAGATATCAGCCATGCCCTCCATTGTTTTTATTTGTCTTTTTAGCCACGCAAGCACAAACATTGACTGACCATTGTAGTGGGTTTAATGTAAATCCCAATTCCCTGACTTTTTCTGTACCTAGGGGTGGATTCTCCCCCAACACCCTCCTTGAATCTGGGCTGGCCTGTGACTGGCTTTGGTCAGCTGCATGTGGCTGAAGTGATGGTGTGTGTGTCAGTTTCAAGCTTACACCTCAGGAGGCCTTGGGTGCTTCTGCCCACTCTTAGCTCCTCACCAGGCCCTGAAAACAACCCAGCTTCGACTACTGGCTGATGAAAAATCACCTCAGCCCACAGCCAAGCGCCCAGCAGAACCCAGATGAGCTGTCCTGCCAAGCCCAGCCAAGATCAGCAGAGTTGTATCAATGACTTGCTTTCACATGAGTGATGCCAGGGAGACCAGGAGAACCATCCAGCTAAACCACCGACTTGTGAACTAAGTAAAGTCTGTGCCATTTGAAGCCACCGGATTTTCTGTTGGTGACACAGCATCATTGTGACAATGGATAACAGGTATAACCCTCTTTCTGACCTCCAAAATCAATATCATTTTTCTTTTCTTTTCTTTTTTTGGGGGGTGGGGGGGGTGGGTCAAATACCTCTCTGAGAAGCTCAACAAATAGCCAAACTCTAGTTCTCAGTCTAGATTCAGCCCAGACACTCTACTGCCCATACAACAGTCTGTGGGAAAGACACTATAGCCAGAAGAAGATATTTTAATTTAGCAGATGTCCAGAAATCCTAAAGGAAAGCTAGTCAGCCTACTGGGAGAGACATACATGAGGAGTAAGTGCAGTAACACCCTACAGATCTTCAATAAGGCCACAAAGATTCCAGTAAGTGTGGTGGGATGGCATTTCTTGTGAAACCAGTGAGGGAGGCCAATCTCCTCATTTTGAACTGAGTTGGAGCTGAAATGAGACCAAGAGCCGCCAGAACCAGAAAGGAGATGCCGCGCTGCCCCAGGCCTTGGAACCCAGGCTCCAGCTAAGTTTACCTACGATCTCTGATGGCAGGGAAGCCCTGCAGTGGGAATCCGAATGATATATTTGTTAGGGTCAGGCATAAGGCAGGGTAAAGATAGGAGTCAGAGGCTAAAAAATTTTAGCAGTCAAAGGCTTTGTTTGGGAACTAAGGTCTCGGGCGAGGTTCCGTGACTCAGGGAGAGAGAGAGAGAGGAGTCAGGGAAGTCGCCCCCAGATGTGGTGGGGTGGGGTTTTTAAGCTGCAGCGTTCGGGTTTAGGTCCGGGTGGGCCTTTTTCCGCGTCAGGTCGTGCTGTAGCTTGGTGATTGGTTGACCTCCAATTCGTTCTGGCAGCTACTAGGGGCTTTTCATTGGGTTGCGCTGGCAAGATGACGGTCCCCTCTACTATGGTTCCAAGGACATCCTAACAATATTAACTTGTTTATAACCTGTCTCTACACTTCTTCCAGGATGCCAAGTGGCCTCCTCTAATTCTAACCCCTAGGTTGCCACTGCTCCATGTTGTAACCTCCAGGGGTAAAGTTCTTTGGGACAAGATAAGGGGAGAGCTTTGTCAGGTATGTGAAGGGTGATCCCTGACCACAGACTGCTCTTCTCCATCTGACTGATTGCAAGGCAGCTTCTCTTCCCTCAGGGTCCCCTTCCTCATCATTTGTGATTTTTAGGGACTTTGAACGGAGCCTGCGCACCTGGGGCAGATGAATAGAGCTTGCCCACCCAGGCGGCTCTGAAAGGTTCCCCTGGGCTCTCCTGATGGAGTTCCTTTCTGACTAGGGGCCTGCCAGCCACACCAAAGCTGCCCACAGCCCAGCAAACAGCTACCGCAAGGCAACAGGCCAGTAGCTGGAAATCTATGGATTGACAGCTGGGTGCGGAGAAAGCAATAAACGATAAGTTGTTGATTGATTTCTAGTTCTGTTTATCCTTTTGAGTAATAAAAAACAAAAAAAAGTGAGGGTGAACGTACGAAACAGGGTAAGGCCCTGTGAGGTAGTTCATGTGGGTCCTGCTCCCTGATGACCTTTTCTAGACATTTTCCCACTACAGTCATAGTTATGTGGGTGTGGTCCTAATTGTTTGGTACCTGACCTTGGGGTGATTTGGGGCAGGGGAATATTGACTTGGTGTGTGACTTAGATAAAGGGAGTGGTTAAGCGTCTGGGCTCAGGATTGGTCAGTTTGCATATCAAAGTCACAAGCAAGTCGTTTGCTATCTCTAGGAATTAGCTCACCCTAAGAGGGCCAGTCCCTCCTCAAGTCTGAAAGGCCCTACATGCCAAAGCATCATAAAATACAGAAACTTAAATATATATATATATATATATATATATATATATATATGATAAACACAGCAGGCTGGGAGAATATGCATCCTCCATATCTGCCCTGAACACCCAAATTCTCAAGACACTTGACAGCTTCTGGGCCTTCCCTCAAGGCCACACAGCTTAGGACTCGGCATTCTGCCCTCTAAGTATTTACAGAAGTCATTCGTAGCACCTCAGTCCAGCTCTCTTGTCCCAGAGCAGTTCTTTGCTTTTCCAGGAAACCAACGGGATGAAAGTCCAGGGCCGGGACTTCCTCCTCAGGGTGTTTGACAAGGACTGACGTACTCTAGGCCCTTTGAATACGGGAAGTTCCAGACACACCCAACCTTGACTGTAGTTTCTTGAATGCTGAATGCTGGAACTTAGGTAGAAGGACAGAAGCAAAAACATTTCAATATGAGGGACCCACTGACAGATTGTTCGGTGAGTAGCTCAGTGTGGTTTTGCGCCTGTGTGTGAGAGGGTGGCCTTAGAGGGATATGTTTATATATTAATGGGTTTTAACTTAAGAAATCTGAGACGTTTGGAAGACAAACATGTTAGACACTGGCTGTGATACAAAAGTCTTGTGGCTTTTCTTTGGTTCGATTTAAAAGACAGTGCTTTCTAGCAAGTGACGGGTCAAGGTAATAGTCATCTTTTATTCTCATATTGTTGGAAAGACTTGGAGTGGGTATAGCATCATATTTGCTTGCAGATGGTGGCTGTTTGGAAAGCATTCGTAAGATATACACCGAGGTGCCAACATCGTGTGTAGAGTGGCTACCCAAACACTCAGAATCTGCAGCTGATTTGGGGTTCTGAGAATGCAGTAGGGTGGAGGGTTTTGGCATATTTTCCCGTATCATTTAGAGTCAATAACTGCAAGACGTGCAAGAGGAAGGACGGGCTCCCCACGCTGCCTGCCCTACGGTGGTTCTCAGACAGGCTTCCCAACATGTTTAGTCCTGGGGAGCATTACCAAACAGAAGATTGGCCAAAAGTCCGAGGACAGTGTGAGGTCATTAGCAGCAATTTAGGAAATAAGGAGCAATTAAAATAAGGTGTGTGGGGGGGGGAGGGAAGGGGGTATATATGCTCTGAACAGAAAATAATCAAGAATCATCAGCGTGTTAGCCCAATAAATGATGCCAAAAAACTGAAATTGGTGACATCGGAAGCAAGGGGTTACGTTCATTCATCCCGCAAGTATTTTATCAAAAAACAAAACAAAACAAAAACCACCAACAATAACAAACTGGATAAACAGATAAATGAGGGCTGTAATAAAGCCATAAAGAAAAAAAAAGCAACAGGGGTGCCTGGGTGGCTCAGTCGGTTAAGCATCTGACTTGGTTTTGGCTCAGGTCATAGTTTCATCTCACCTGAGTCTCATCTCAGGTCATAGTCTTGCATAGTTTCTTGAGTTCGACCCCCACGTCAGACTCTGTGCTGTGCAGGACCCCCACGTCAGGCTCTGTGCAGAGCCTGCTTGGGATTCTCTCTCTCTCCTTCTCTCTCTGCCCCTCCCCTGCTTGCTCTCTCTGTCTCTCTTGAAATGAATAAACATAAGAAAATTTTTTAAAATAAATAAAAAAGAAAAAAGCAACAGAATTAACGGTTTCATTGTTGTTTATTCAATGGACAGAGCACAGGCTTAGAGCAGATGGAGCCGTAAGTGCTATGCCACAAAATGAGTTCATGAATCAGATGAGCTAAATGACACGAAGTCATAATAGCTAGTAATATTATTAGTGATGATGTAATAGCAGATTCTACCTACTTTTACTCTTTTAAATGCAAAAGTAAATATGTGTCTAATGTAAAAACAAAAATTCCAACAGTATGGTTGTATATAGATTTTAAGACTGAAAATTCCCCCCTTTAATAAGCATGCATATAATTTTAAAATATGTTTTAATAAAGGTATATCAATATAATGTTTCCTTTGCAATCCTATGTTACTTTAATGCATTTAAAAATATTCTGAGTAAAATATAGATTTCACAAGATTGCCAAAGGGACCCATAATACAAAAAATATTTTAAAATCTCTTTTGTTGGGGCACCTGGGTGGCCTAATCGGTTAAGCGTCTGACTTCGGCTCAGGTCATGATCTCATGGCTCGTGACTTTGAACCCCACATTGGGCTCTGTGCTGACAGCTTGGAGCCTGGAGCCTGGAGCCTGCTTCGGATTCTGTGTCCCCCTGTCTCTCAAAAATAAATAAAACTTTTTAAAAATTAAAAAAAAAATCTCTTCTGTTAAGTTCATGCTCCAATGGGCAAGATAGGCTAATAACTGGGCTATTCAACATCAGACAGCTTAGTCAGTGTCCATGCTCAAAAATGGGCTAAATATTGTGTAGGCTCTTAACCAATCTTAAGAGTGTCAAAATTTATTTGAAGAAGGTTTTTTTTTTTTTTAAGTTCTGGTTTTGAAAAGGAACAGAATTGGCTCTGGGCCTTAAGGTCTTGAAGTTTACAAGTTTAGCTTCTACACCTACAAAAAAAAAAAAATGCCAAGTGAAGTCATTTTCAAATCTATGTACAAGGAAGAAGATAGGATCAAATTGTCTCCAAATGAAATAATCCAATTATTTTTAAAAAGCAGCACCTTCTTATGAAATAATACCATAGAGATAGATCATGGGCAAATAACAAGCTATAACCAAGTTTATATTTTTATCCACTCCTGTGGTATCCAGGTCGGGACCTGTCAAATCAGGCATTCTGGGCTTCACCTAGTCTGTCCTTTCCCTTAACATCATCAGCTATTGAAACAGTACCAGGCTGTGGGACTGCTCCTTTAATCTGGCTTAGATGCCAATCTGAGCTTTCTACCTCAGTGGCTCTGCCTGGGTCATGGGATATTAACTGGCACTAAGACACAAGACACTGGTACAATGGCCCATGGCTTCTGTGGGATTCTGGTTCTTCACAGATATAAGGAAGCAGGTTGGGTCTGGCATAGATGTCCTATGGCCCACAGCATCCCTGGTGTACACATCGAGATATGTGATATGCCATCCACGTTTCATAGACTGCTGTTTCCTCATCTGGAGTAAAAGGAAGACAGGATGGAGTAGACTATGTTCTTTAATGTTCTATATCTCATAATTTATGATGGTGTGTCATGGGGATTCCAAATGTTACCCAGGTAATCCCTTAGAGGGACAGTGGTTTGAAATATGATCCCCCATGAATCAAGATTCACATGAAATCAGTAGCACGGTGCCTGTCATATGAAAGACATCCAACAAAACTTATCTGATTAAATATAAGTGGAATATCATAGTTTATTTGACCTATGAGGATGCCACTGTCCAAAAAGTTTCCATACTGCCATCTACAATACAAATGGACTATTCTCGAATAACTGAATTTAACCTTAATCATTCAAATTGTAGAAAGTCAGAAAGAGCTGCTAGTCCAAGGTTGGTACAGTGCATTTAGAAGTTATCTAATTATGTCATGTGCCAATTGCTTTGATTACTGCATTTTTTGTAATGACAGCATTTATACAACAGAATTTGCTTACAAATGCTGGGCAAAAATATTTCTGTAAAGACTGAATAGGAGGGGCATCTGGGTAGCTCAGCAGGTTAAGCATCAGACTCTTGATTTCTGCTCAGGTCATGATGTCTCAGTCGGTCATGGGATTGAGTCCTGTGATGGACTCTGAGCTGACAGGCTCTCTCTCTCAAAATAAATAAATAAATGAAGAAAAAAAAAAAAAGACTGAATGGGAAATGCCTGTGTGTACTAGTTGTGTTGTGAAGGGATTTTTTTAGGGGCTTAGAAATGTCCCAAATATTCTACCACTAGCCTGGACTCCCTTTATCAGGAAAAAAAACACATAACTTTTTTCCTAGGGATTCATGAGCCCTAGGAGAGACAACATGTTAATAAAAACTTATATGGAGATGTAAGATCGATAGCAGGTCTTTTCCTGGAATGAATATTTGGTAGGGTTGGAGTATTTGAAAGCTCAACTGGATGGGAAAAGAACACCAAAACTTCACCTCCTGTACGACTTTGAGTAGAGAAAACCCTTCTTGTACTGGTTGATGACATTACGAAGCCATTTGTGCTGATCATAGCACTTAAAGGTAACTATTACTCCGAGTAAACTTAGTGTAATTATACTGATAAGCTATTTATAAATATATTTATTTCTGAAGGTTTCTCTAATTGATTGGCTCACCTAATATTTCTAATCACAGTTCTGCCCTTAACTAATGAAGTTATTTTCAGCTCTTTGGCATTTCACTATAAAATAAAAGGATTAGATGTTAGTGATTTTCAAGCTATGCTCCATGGAATCCCTTCAGTGGTCTCTCTGGTGCATTAGAGTGGAGTGGGAAGGAGAGAGGTGGGATAGGAAAAGGAGAGCCAAAGCCAAGGTCAAGAGATTTCATACGCTCAAAGCAGATATGTTCCAAGGTTTTCTGATCTCACACACACACACACACACACACACACACACGGCAAGATGGTCCTGGGTTCCAATTTGACATTTATGCAAGTCTGCTTATCACAGATTTTTGTCTTTAAGTTTCAGTGGATGGGACATGATGAAAGGTACAGAATCACTGTTTCCAAAGAAGGGGTTGTGCTGAAATACTGGAAGTATTCTTAGCTATTCTTTTATTTACCGATATCACCTTCATCTCATGTAGATCAGGGTTTGTCAGGGAGTGTCTGGTACATTGCATGTAGGGTTAGAGATAAAAAATATCTCCATTGCTGTAATAAGAAGAACATCCTGTTGTCACCTGATCACTAAGTTAACAGCAACACAATGTATTCAGGAGCTTTTGAACTAGTGTGTGCCTCGGCATCCTGGAGTTTAGGGAATGGGTTATAAGTGTACCTGAGACATGAATCTCGGCAACCCTAAAACTGGCAGGATGTGGTTGGGGGACAGAGCTCATGGGCCAATTTCCTCTGCCTGGAACAACTTTGCTCATTTACCACACTGTCCTAGTACAAATAGCATTTTCTAGATGTGTCATAATGTGAAAACAGTTAGGAAGTACCAGTCTATTAAATAACAGGAAATCATCTTCCAAAATCCTGGCAGCTGCAGCATCGATTGAAGCATAAGATGTGCTTCATTTGAGCAGCCTCTTGCTTTAACAAGTTGAGTTTGAATGCCTTTGGAAAAGACAGAAACTCCCCACTTTCTCACAGTCTCCCTGACTCCCTCCAAAAACAATTGAACTTCGAATCAATGGTTTAGAAACATTTAAGGCTGTCTGGCCTCCTAGAACTGGTCCTCTGGAGGTAGTATTTTAAAAACATGTCTTGGAGAGTTTTGATGGCTTGATAAATTTGGGAAATTCAGCAGCCCCTGCAGCCCAGCACATAAAAATTCTCAACTGGTTCTGCTCATTTCCACTTTGGTTAGGGGCAAGATTTCCCCTCCATGCTCCCATCCTCATACATGGGGTCCAAGGTATCCTATTCTCTCCCCAGGTCTGCTAGATGCAGACTCCTCAGGTGATGGGGCTGGTGTGGGCCCATCCCCCGGGACACCTCATCTCAGAGTCCCTTCCTTGCACTCCTGGCTCTCCTGATGGGAGGTTCTTCTCATGTTGCTCTGAAACCTCCAAATTCCTCCAGTCTACATCTCTGCTCTGTCTTTTCCCAGCCCCAGCCCCAGCCTCCTAATGTTTCAGAGCAAGAAAACTCACTCTGCAAGCACCCATTCAAATCTTTCTCTCTTGCACATGGCCCCCTGGCGTTTTTGCTGGGTCTTTGTTTCTGCTTTGCTGCGGGCTGGAGAGAGAAGCAGATAGGACATTACATTAAAAACTTACAATTTAATATTGTGAGATATTTCTAAGTAAATCAAATAAGAAAGCTACAGGACTTAGAAAGAAAATCATAAAATTTTATTGAACATAAAATAAGATTTGAACACACGAAAAGACTTACTATGTCCTTGGATGGGAGGTCTAAATACCATAAAAAAGTCAATTTCCCCAAATTGATATATTTATGTAATGACATTCCAATTAGGCTTCCAACAGGGACTTAAAAAAAAAATGTAATTAGATAAATCCTCATATGCAAGAATAAATGCCCAAGTATAGTCAAAGAAATTATGAAAAGGAATGAAAAAAAAAAACAGTTGTTTACAGAAAGCAGAAGCAAAGTGTTAAATATCTCTATAACTTAGGTAACGAGTTCCTATGTGTATCATTATTATTATCTGTATCATTATTACTTTATGAAACATAAAAATGTTTCATAATTTAAAACAAAAAGTTTAAAGACTGTGTCTGAGTTTGAACTATGTTCAGCTGCACATTTTAAAAGTCAAAGATAAGAGTGGCTTTTCAAAACCCCTATTATTACATTCCTCTCACACATAAAGTAAGTCCAAAAGTAGAGAGTTGAGGGCTTATCTGGTGGCCCCCAGGGCCATCAAGGACCCAGGCTCTTTTTCTTTTTCTACTCTACCATCTTAGTACATGGCATCTATCCTCAAGGCCACCTCGTGGCCTCAGCCATCGTTTCTAAGTATAGGTATCGGGGAAGAGAAGGAAGGAAACGTCACTGAAACCTCACACAACACTTTTACCCATGCTTCCTTGGGAAACGTTTAGTCACATGGCTACATCTAAGGGAGAGACACCGAGAAAAAACTTTATGCTGGGGATATGTGCCCTGCTTCACATTTATTTATTTTCTTCTCATGATACCTATGTGTGATTTGTGGAATGTTATTTGGTAGTGTACTAAGAAAATAAAAAGGTTAGGGGTGACTTATTGAAAACGTTTAGGCAACAGAGGAGCAAACAAAAAAGCTAAACAATCTTAAAATGCTCACTAAAACTTTCCCATTGTACCTGTAAGGGAAGGAAGGAGGCCTTATAAGATCATATCGTTCACAGACAAGTTATTTTTATAGAAATAAAAGTGGGTTGGTTGCCAAATAGTAATTTTACTCTCATGACTCAGGGGAGAATCATTTCCTCAGACATCCTACATCTGAACCTCACTGTAGGCATGTTTTGCTTGCTCTGCAGACAGCTTAAAAATTTGTAAATTGTTTGCTACCATTGTTTTTTTAAAACCGTATTTCAGATGCCAATCCCTATGTCAGCTTTTTGGGACAGACTAGAATATCTGGCCATCCTGGGCTGCAGTCCCTTGGTCCAGAGCAGTGGGGACAGCTGTCTCTCCAGCTCGCTCTCCCCACCCCACTCCTCACTCACGCAGGGGTCTGCCCCCTGCCTGCAGACGCGTGATTTTGTCAACTTTGCTTTAGGAGTTCACAACGTCTTTATAAAGAGCATTGCTCCCTGACTGCTGTCTTTGAGCCTGAGGTAGTTTCATTGGAGCCATTTGCTATTCCTGTGTGTCTGCCAAACCCTGCCCTGGCTCTCTGTGCTAAGTTCAGGTGAAAGGAGAACCACTGCATAAAGATAAAAGAACTTGGTACAGGGACACCTGGGTGGCTCAGTCAGTTAAGCATCCAACTTCTGCTTAGGTCGTGACCTCGGAGCTTGTGAGTTCAAGCCCTGCGTTGGGCTCTGTGCTGACAGCCCGGAGCCTGGAGCCTGCTTCGGATTCTGTGTCTCCATCTCTGTCTCTGCCCCTCCCATGCTTGTGCCGTCTCTCTCTTTCTCTCAAAAGTAAATACATATTAAAAAATTGTTTTAATTATAGTTAAAAAAAGGAATTTGGTATCTATAGAATTGTATTTCTATATCCTAGATTTGGTTCATTCCACTCTGAAGTTAAGGACCTGGATCAGGTCCTTTCCTTTAGGTCCTTTCCTCCTCCGTGACCCCGTGTCCTCTGTTTGCTACTCTGCTAGCACACACACCAGGTGTTCCCATGACAACTGAAGGGTTGCCTTGGCCCTGAGGATTCACGTCCGTGAATCTGCCAGCTGCATAGTAGGTGCTCCCTGAATGTGAGCTCTCAAAGCCACTGGAGTGCTGGACGAAGCTGGCTCGTCGGAGGAACAAAGAGCCACAGCATGGCCCTCATTTCATACAGAACTTGCATCCTCCTCTGTAAAATCTCATTTTAAAAAATGCAATGAGGTATCACACCTCCCACATGGAAACTCTGAGGGAATGTGCTTGGGACTGTTCCACCGCCTAACTGATCCACTCTGTGTCAGGACAGCTGCAGAATTCATTCACGTTTAGTCTCTTCATTTGGGCACTTAAAATCTACCATCATCAATGTCTACTTTTACAAATACAATTTTCAGGGTGACTTCGTGGAGTTCGAAATCAAATGACAAAATCTTTCCCATTGAATTCTTGTGTCTGTATGCTAAATTCATATAGGAATGAATTTATAAAGATTTATTCATAAATTTGTAAAAGTTAGGTACAACAAAAATGTTCAACTCATTATTATAACATTCTTATTACTAGAGTTAGAAAAAAAAATTTTAATGTCTATTTTTGAGAGGGAGAGAGAGACAGAGCACAAGCGGGGGAGGGACAGAGAGAGAGGGAGATACAGAATCCGAAGCAGGCTCCAGGCTCTGAGCTATCGTCAGCACAGAGCCGGGTGCGGGGCTCAAAATCATGAGCTGTGAGGTCATGACCTGAGCTCAAGTCTGACGCTTAACTGACTGAGCCACCCAGGTACCTCTTTATTACTAGAGTTAAATCAGATTTAGAGGGACCAGGACACATTTTATTAGCAAGTTATTTCACTTACATATTCATATCTCATCCAAAACCAAAACCAAACAAAACACATTCACTTCGTGAGTTCATGGTATGGCACCCAGGAATATTATTTGGGAACTTGGGGTGGAGGCACAAAATGATTAGTCAGTGTACATATTTCAGAATGTACTTTTAACCATCCTGGGAAACAATAGAAGTGACAGGAAGTCAGACTTCAAAATCACCCCACTGCTGACTTGTTGCCTGGGGACAAACAAACCAGCTGTATTTTTGAAAAGTTCTGCCGGGTATTTCATATCCAGGCATAAGACACTTAATCTTTATTTTAGGAACTCATCCAAAATGGGTACATCCCCTTAGCTTCACGATCATTTACAATGACAGTCATCATTACAGAGCAGTCTGAATTTATCGTTCTGTCTTTGAAAGTGCACATAACCCTTCTGTGCTTTTCTTTTTCAGTATAATAAAGTGTACAAGAATCTAAAGGGGTTTTCTCAAAATGGAGAGAATTTCTGCAAGCAGGTCACATCCATTCTTCAGCAAAGGTACAAAAATGCACGTTTGCAATAAACAGTTCTTCTTTCATTGCAGCTAGCAATATGACCGGAGGAGTGATTACAAGCTGTCCTACTTTCCAGAACTCCGTGTTGTATTTTGGTACTGGAGAGATTAGTTTGAAGAGTGATTCTCCTCTATTGCACACTTATCACTTGGGTGCCATAAAAATCAGGAAACGATAGGAAGTAATTCTGCTTGCGAAGGCTCAGTCAAGTCTCTTTTGACTTCGCAGACTGAGTTTATCAACCCCCTCCTGGGGCACTCCACTGGGCCTGATGTATATGCCATTATTAGATTCCCATACTGATGGCAACTGTGAGTTTACATTTCCGTCTTCCTTACCAGGGCAGGGGCTGTATCCTATTCATCTTTTCATGTCTGGGCTTTGGACTTCCTCAGTAAATGTCTCATGAATGAAAAGTGATCATTTTCAGCATCATCTTCTCTTAATACTAGATGTGATCATGTGTAAAGTTGTTGACTATGCTAAAATGAGCACACCTAAGTCAGTCAAGAAAGTTACAGAAGTTCCTGCTTAAAATTAGAGAACCCAAGAACTGAATTGGGCCGTAAAGAGTCCTTAAGTCTTTTCCCTATATCTAGACAGCTCTATAATAAGCAACCCTAAAGAGTTAAACCTATTCTTTTAAGATAACCCATTTCAAATTTAAAGTATGGCATGTGTAGTATATATGGATCAATTGCATCCTGCATTAGTAGGATGAGAGCAAATGAGAATATTAGCTTTATCAGGAACAATCAGTAAGGCCAGGGAAAGATAAAGGAAAGCTCAAACAGGAAGTTATTAAAAAAACAAAAACAAAACAAGCAAACAAACAAACAAAACACATGTTTGTCAAATGGAGTCAAAAAGAAAAAAAATTAAAATAAGTTACTTCTATCTTAATAGCCAATTGCTTGGATTCTGAGAGGAACAGGGAGGAACAATCTGGGAGGGAATTTCTTCTTTAAGAAAATATTTATTTTTTTAGTCTCAAAAAATTATTTAAAATAGGACCAGTTAGCTATTGTACAAATTCAACCCATTACCTAGATTAGAAAGCACCCCCCTCCTGCAGATTGGGAAGGATCTATACATATTTTAGCCATGCATGTGACCTGGATTAAAGTCCTCTGGGCCTTGATTATTTGGTGTCCCTGTGTTCAAAATTAGTGCCCCGTAGACAGCAATGAAGACAGAAGGCAGGTGATAAATAATGCTTGGCAAATGGACTTAAGAATGAATGGAATAAATATGGGGGAATCAGTGCTCCGAACTGTCTTATTGTTTTTCCCTGTCCAGGTCACTCCAAACCTCCACGCTGCCACAGACACATCTACTTTATATACAATCACAACCTTCATTTCTTACCTGGGTCTCTCAGAGTTGCTTCCTAGGGCTACTATCCTTCCCAGAGTTATTCACATGCAAAGCCTTCCACCCATAGGTTCTAGAGCAGCAAACAAGCTCCAAAGAAGAAGAAACACTTGGGTAGCTAAGAATGTTTCTCTCCATAGTTTTACCTTCTTCCTATGGAGTGGAAATTAGAATTTGAAGATCTAAAGAACAGTACTGGTTAGCAAAATTACTAGCACTTTTCTGGGATAAAAACTGCATAGCATCCCACATATGAGAGGGGAATCTAATGTTTACCTTGACTGGAGAAATTATGCTAGGTATTAGGTCATTTATGCAATAGATGCTTTCCTGGACATTTTTGTAAAGCTGAACTTATAAGCTGAACTTATACAACAATGAAATAATTTCTCCCTAACCAAGATGCCATTTGAGTTGCTTTATATTTACTCCTGATAAATGTGCTTTTGGCAATGTCTCCTCACACCTGAACTTTTTGTTCTCCTTCCTCGGCTCACTTGTTTGATCATGTAATTAACCTGAAGGATGTTCACCCACACTAAAAGAGTAGGTATTTGGAGACAACATTTTTCTAACAAACTTTCTTTTTTTTTTTTTCAGACACAAACTTTCCATTAATCTTTGAATATGTAACACATTGTGTTTTTTTCCATGTATATTTCTATATGTTAGCTGGCAAATACAGAGTCCACTTCACTTGCTAGAATTGGTTTTTTTCCCCCCCCATGGGGAGTGATTCTGAAGTCACTAACTCTTCCTATAAGGTATTTGAACTGAGTTGACATAATAATCATAGCAAAAGGAGGAATGGTCACAACATAATTGGTACTATACTTGCCTTACCCTTTTCATTCTGAGAAATCAGTATTTATTACCTTAGATATATGAAAGATAAGAGCTAGGCCATCAGCCATCCTTGTAAATGGGTAGAGTTATTACATATAAGTCAATGATATCTTTCCTCTGTGTTAGAAAAATACCTGGAAAGCCAATACTCTTTTTAAGATTTAATTAATTAATTAATTTATTTATTTATTTACTTACTGACTTACTTACTTGAGACAGCAAGCATGAGAAGGGGAGAGGCAAAGGGAGAGAGAGAGAGAATCCCAAGGAGGCTTGGGGCCCCATACCACAACTCTGTATAAAAACTATCCAGTTACTTAGAGTATAGACAAGTAATGAGAAACCCCATCAGACAAGTAAATGGTACTTCTGGAACACATATAGTAGGCATTTTCTGTGAAGGTTATGACGTAGAAAATTATGAAGACAAATCCAGTGGCCAGGATAATAAAAGATATAGTGAGGAAGCATATGGGGCTTCTTAGGGCTAAAGGTGTATCAGTCATATAAAATACATTCAGTAAATACTTGTAGATTGAAAGAATAAATGAATGCAAGATAGTTAAAGGTTTCTTTCTTTTTAAATTTTTTTTTTTGTTTTTTAGAGAGAGAGAGAGCATGAGCAGAGGAGGGGCAGAGGGAGCAGGGGGAAAGGGGAATAGAGAATCTTAAGCAGGCTTCACACAAAACATGAAGCCCAATGCAGGGCTCTGTTTCAAGACCTTGAGATCACGACCTGAGCCAAAATCAAGAGTTGAACGCTTAAGGGACTGAGCCGCCCAGATGCCCCTATTTTATCATTATGCCTACATTACTAGAACAAGGTCTTTACTGTCCTTGGATTTTAACAATTCCAGACACCTTGCTTACGAATACATTGGAATGTGTTTCCGCATGGCAGTTCCACATTAGCACATGGCTACAAGAGACAGCATCACGATCAAGCTTTAAGTCCAGATAATGCTTCATTTCCAAGCTCAGCTGCCTACCAATTTGTTCTAATTGGTGGTGATAGAAAAGTGCAGTTGTTATTAAAACATCATTTTGCCTGGCAATTCTGCAATTCATGGTCATGCTTAACTTCTTTTATCCAATTAGCAGCATCAGTTTCCTTTTTTTTTTTTTTTTTTTTTGTAGTAGCAACTCTGATTTAGCCAGAAACACACAGCAGCTCCTGACATGCCTAATGCCAAAGTCATCGGGTTCGCTTTAACACAATTACAGATTGGACTTAAAGGACAAAGGCACATTCCCCAAAACTGTTTATGAATGTTTGGTCCCCTGCACCCTCACAGCTAGGGCTTAAACAGGCTTTCGTGGGAAAATCAATTGTTCTCTGTAAGGAAGCTTCAGGGCAGGTTTGCAAATGGCAGGTGCCACTGGTCTGGACATTAAAATAAATAAATAAATAAAAAGAAAGAAAGAAAAGAATGAAACAAAGAAGTATAGTTGGTCATTGTTCCATCCACGACTCATTGCAGATGCTGTCAACAAAGGCATAAATGATTGAAATAAAAATGTTGATAAATCCTAAACTTTTCAACTCTGCCCATGGCCTGGGTGATCTTAACTTCTACAGCTTCAGCTCTTTTTTGCATATTGATGACTCATACATTTATATTACCAGGCAATATGTCTTATCTGTACTCCAAGCCATACATCTGACACTCTATTGGGCATTTCCACCTGGGTGTCCCATGCAACCACAAAGTCAGCCTATTCAAAACAAAGTTTATCAGCTTTTCCCCAAAGTGTATACTCCTGGATGTTTTACCATGGTGACTGGGACCTCTGCCCACCCAATTAAGCCCAATTATCTTGGAGTCACCCATGACCCTTCTTCTTTCTCACCTCATGACCAGATCTTCATGTTTCTCTCTTTTAAGCACCTGTTACACCCATAGCTTTCTTATCATTTCATGGACTCTGCCATTGTTCTGGGGGGAAAAAATCTCTTAACCTATTCTTCATCTAGGAGTACTGCCTTGAAGTTGTGCAGTTTGTACACTGCATAAAAGCACCTGCAGGGGCTGAATGAAAGCAGAAATCTAACCCACTCTCCACCCTCAAGCCTTGCACCTTGGCTCTGAGCTGTGCCTTTTCAAAGAATCTCCTTTTTCTAATGCAAGCAAAGTTATCTCAACTAGGGAGCTGGCAAGAGCTCTGCCCCTATCTCTCTAACACATCTTCCACTCTGTGACCATGACCCTGTTTAAGACTCTTCAAAGGCTTCCATGACCTTTAGTATAAAATTCAGCCCTCATAGCATTTTATAAAAGGGCCTTTGAGATGTGGGCTCTGCCTCCCTATCCAATTTCTCTCCCTCCATCTACCCATGACCCCCACCCCTCTTCATCTATTGAACCACTGGTAGTCACAACTCCGCTTTGTGTCCTTGCCACCCCTCCTACCAACTCCCACTTGCCCTGATGGGTCCCTGAATTTGTGCATACTGTATCCTATGTCTGTTAGACACTTCTTCACCTTGGTTACCAGTCTGCATTCAATAGATCTCCAAGATTCAGCTTTCCCACTCATGTGAGCCTTCCCTGACTCCAGTCCCATCTCAAAATGGTACTCCTCAGGGATGCAGAGAACTTATCTCTGCTCTAGATCCTACTACTCTACACTGTTACAGTCTGTTCACTCGCCTGTCTCTTCCACTGGAGGCTGACCTCCTTGAGAGTCTCTGTATCCCATGTGACCAGCACAGAGCCTAGAATAGAACAAGCGTTCAACAGATGTTTACTGAGTGAATGAATGTGTCAGTGTAGGAGTGACTTTAGGCAGTCCTATCTTTTAAGAAGTTCAAGTTAGGCTATTTCTGAGAAGCAATAAATAAATGTGTGAAAGAAATTTACTTACATGGTATATAGATTATTTTGAACAAAAAGCTAGACAAGAATGACAGAAACACTGAAGATACCATTTGTTCAGCACAATCTACAGATCAGGCACTGTGTTAGATATGTCTTATACTTGGTGTCTTTCACTTTTTTAATTCTCACAGCTCAATGCAATGTGACCGTACTCTCACTCA
The DNA here is from genome assembly GCF_022837055.1 of Prionailurus viverrinus. NCBI lineage: Eukaryota > Metazoa > Chordata > Mammalia > Carnivora > Felidae > Prionailurus > Prionailurus viverrinus. The sequence continues at coordinate 59,216,608 of NC_062568.1, read as the reverse complement.
TTCATAATATAGAGATGGGGATGTGGAAAAAAAGGATACATTTTGATTTCTACCCAGCTCAACACACGCTTGGTGTGAGGGCATCTGGCCACCGGGCACTGCCACTGTGGGTATCCCAACATGCTCAAGGGGTCCTAGTGTAGCCCCCTTCAGAGTCTTAAAGTCCTCTGTGGGAAATGACATCAGTGGCCATTAAGCCTAGTAGCTTCTAAATCTGGTAACACGGGGGCCTGGGGGAGCCCTCAGGGGCCACTTCAAGGAGTGAGGAGAAGTTAAGCGGGCAGGGCTCAGCTCCCTTGTGACTCCCTCTCTCATTATATCAGAGTATAGTGTTTCTATGACATGGTGAAATGCTGTACACAATTTGGTTTTCCAGCTAAAAAGTTAGGCATATGGCCCTTCTTGTCCATTTTACCTGACTCCCCCCCCCCCCCCCCAAAACAACACTCTCACCTGATTCCACTGACCTCACTCAGTTCAGGAATTATCAGCCATGGAGAATCTGAAGTTCTGGAGCTACCATAGCTGTGTACTCTCTGGGCCGGAAGTGAGCAGTAACTGAGTGGCGCTTGAATTCTGGGCAGCGAAGGAGGGTCTGGTCCTCGCATTTCATCTTCTCATACTGTTCTTAGCAGCCAGAATTAGGGCAATCGATACTGATGAGGTGGGCGTTGTGGGCTAGCAGAGAGCCCAGGCACTCGAGTAACAGCTTCCATGTGAAAATGTCCTCCAGATGGCTAATAACTAACTTTTAAATACAGCCTAGTTATAAAATGGGCTTAGGACCATCTTCCAAAAGGCAAACTGATAAGGCTTGGGTATAAAATATCAATATACCAGCTCCCAAACCAGAAGCTGCTGCTGGTGGAAAGTAGGAAACCAGAGGTGGGACTGATTCACAAACATTTTCAGATTACTAAAATTTTGTCTTAATTCATAATGAAGGGATGGCTCTGTTACCTGCTGTTTTCAAGCTTGAGAGAGGCTTAGTTCAATTTTAATTAATTCCTCACAGACACAGGGGCAGCTACAGTCTTTTTTTTAAATCACTTTTTATCATCTTAATTTTAATAGAGCAGGATATGCTAAAATTGATGACATGGTCACTTATATTCTTACAGTTTAATTTGTGCTCTATCTAAAATATTGAATCTGATACCACATATTCTTCCTCTCCCCTTTCTTTCAAAAGTATCATTTATTTTAAAATTGAAGACAAATGTTGATCTTTGACTTACTGGTTGGTCTTCATTATTACTAATGAAAATTTATTGACCTGCCTCCACATGCTGAGAGGAAATTAGAATATAAATGGATTAAAAGTCAGTGCATGCCATTTCCCTGGTTCAGGATCTTTAAGGCTCACTGGAATATTCTGAGATTGAGTTATGCATCAAAATATATTTACGTACATCATCAATTTCACATGTGCCAAGACAGTTGCTTGGAGAAGAAATCTCAACCTCTCCTACATATAGTAGCTATAGGGCTAGAATATTAAACAGAGTGTTCTTACAAGCTTGTTTCTGATTATTTTAATGAGGGAATGAAAATTCTCTGTCTCGATTCGACATTAGCTCTGCCTCTCTTAACTCCCTTTACATTATGGAAACCGTGATAAAACAGCTCTCTTCAAAGGACTGAGAAGAAACCAATGTATACAGGGGTACACTTGCCACCTTTGCCTTGGGAAAACACTGAGGTCAGTGCATTTCTGTTCAGGAATTCTAAAAGGATATCCATCTATCTACCTATCACCTATCTATCGATCGATTGATCAATCGATACATATATCCACACATACTCTTTATTAGACCATAAGCACAGACGAGCCGCATGGCAGTGTTTGTTTCAATTTACAAATGTCCCGGTTTATAAAAGTAAAAGCTCTCTCTATGCTTGCCAGTGGGAACATGGCTTCTTAGAGCAATTTTCTCTGGGGAGGAATTTACTCATTAACCTCTGTTAAGATGAAGGTCATTCGTTGCCAGAGGCAGGGAACTTTTCATTAGTTGGCAGACTCACCAGAAAGAGAGCTCAGAGTGTTCCATTCCTCCTGTACCCACACCCATCCTCCTGACCTTGTTTCATTTCCTTCTAACTGGCAGGGTAATCTGTTGAGGATTCTCAAGTGGTTATTAGGGTTTAAAATGTTGGCAGCCAGCTTTGCTTGGTCAATTTGAATGCTGGGTCTAAAACCCTTCAGGGTCACCATTATGCTGAAGGTGGAGGGACAGTTACAGGTGCTCTTCAAAGAGGCCGTGTCCAACTCGGTCCTGACTCAGAGACCTACATTGATGACAGCTGATATCACAGCCCCCTCCCTCCCACCTTCCAGACCCTTAACACCTCCTCCATGTCTGGGAACATGACTTATACTGATGTTTCCAGAAGATGCCCGGCAAGCTCAGTCTGCCTGTGCTGAGGTTGCTGTGAGTTCAGTCTCTAGCTGCTAAGCCACCAGGAGCCTTGGTGATTCAGAACACTGCCTTTAAAGGCGAAGTGAGAGGCGGTGACAGTTTTTAAAAGCACTTACCTTTGACTTCCCCCGCAATTCTCCATCCCCAGCCTCTTCCCCACAGTTTCAGAGGCAGGAAACTGGAAGGACCAAGCAGGCAGTTTCTCAAGCCCAGACTGCCTGGTTTCAAGTCTCAGCTCTGTCACTTCTTCTTATGTGACCTCAAGAAAGTTAATGGGGGTAAACTCTCTGCATCTTGGCGTTCCCCTCCATGAAATGGGGAGAGTATGTGTGCCTACCTGATGGGAGTTCTCCCAGATTAAGTGAGGAAGTTTCATGCCTAAAACACTTAGAAGGGTGCCTGGCATGTTGTAAGTGCCCAGGAAATGTTGGATGTAGCTATTTTGTGGGCAGGCAGAACACAAGTCAAGCATCAGCAACACGTCACAAGGGATGGCAACACATTTATCAAGAGGGCACTGTTTGGAATTTTTAAGCTCTATTTCAACCTGTAAAACTACAGATCTGCCCAGATTTCTAAGATACTTGTGTGTAAAGAGAAATGCTGTGCGGTAATCGAATCTCTTTAGGCTGGTTTCCTATTGTGCTCAAGCAAAACCCAGCAGAAGTCCTGGGGTTCGGAAGCAAAGCTCAAAACAGAAGAGTATTAGCTTCACAGCCAGCAGGACCCTTTTCCTTTCTTGATGACAAAAGCCCAACATTTTCCCCCAGGTGAATCTGATTTAGTTAGCAATTTAAAGGAAAACACTTCCTTCTGGCAATTGTCCTTTTTACTTCCGCCTGGCCTCTGAGAGACTCCTTGTACAGCCTCCAAGAACATCCTGAAAGTGAAAATGAATTCTGAGGAAAAGGCTGTGCCCAACAGCATTACCTGTTGTGTTAGAAGCCATTCTGGATTGTCCTGGAGCTGATGGATGAGCAAACTGTGGATTCTTCCCCCAACACTCCCCATCTCTGTATATTCGAGGTGTTCTGAATGTTTAGAGATCCTTTGGGGTACATAATAATGGTACTTGAAAAATTACTATTTATTAAGAACTTGTTTGGTGCCTAGCACTTAGCTGAGCAGTACGAATACTTCATCTTATCTAATGTTCTCTGTGCTGCTTCCAAGAGAAAACGGAATGCTAAAAAAGAAAGTCTTAAAAAGCCCTCTGGTTAGCAATGGACTAGGTAAGTGGATCAGGCTACTCCAAGGGCTAGAAAGCAGTGTACTCTGACATTAGGACTGAGCAATGCATCAGGGCAGGAATGCATCGAAATAGTCTAAAATTTTCAAAAGCTGTGGAGCAAGAACAGATATAGCAGAGACCAGTTAAAAATTCTAACCAAGATCTGATGGGAAGTCCATTCAAGACTTATCTACTGAGTGCCTGGCACTGTTCTAGGCCTAGAGATATAGCAAGCAGCGAACGAAACAAATTCTGGTCCTTGTGGAACTTACCTTCTAGGGGTGTTCACAGAATTGTTCATAGAAATATACTGAGAAAATATGTGGTGTAAGACAGTGGTTAAGTTCTAGAACATAAAGAAAGCCTTAAGAGAATATATAGTCACAGGGTAGCCTCTGAGATAGTGATGTTTGAACAAAACCTGTTGGGGTTTATATGAAGGAGATGCCATGTGGTTATATAGCAGGAGTATCCAGCAAGGGCCACAGCAAGTGCAAAGGCCCTGAGGCAGGATGGCATTTGGCTACTAAGCAGGAGTACAGTAAGCAAGAGGATGACTGGTAGGAGAGGAAATAGAGAGGGAGATAAGTGTCAGATTATGCAGGTCAGTCCAGCAATCAATCTAGGTATTGAGCCCCTCCTAGGTTTGGATCATTTGCATATTTTAATCATCATAAAACCTCTAGAGGTGGGTCTGATTACTTCCTTTAAGCAGTAACTAAAGCCACTCCAGTAAACGGTAGAGGTCTGGGCTTCTAGAACATCCAAATTCATCAAGGTGATGGTCTCTCCCAGTTTGCTGCTGACCAGCATTCTCTCTCTCCATCGATTGGAATATATTCTTAGAGCACAGAAATAGCTTTTTAAATGCAATGATGTATTTACTTATCAGCTTCATTATTTTAAAATACTTGCCACGACCATTACTTACACTTGGGAAAGGTTTGATTCCAAATGGTGTTTTAAGCAACTAGGCCTTAATATGCATTCTACAGTGACTTTCTTTCTTTCAAATAGTGGTGAAAATAACTTAAATCACAGCTATACTAACAGGGAAAGATGAATAGAAATTTAACAATAGATCAATAGCTCATGATCTCTGGATTCCATTTTATACAACAGAGCTATCTTTCCCCATTCGATCCATGATATTAAATTCTAATTTCATTGCACTGAAAAAAATGCAGGTATTAAGTTAGTTACTAGAGAATTCTGGGATTGTTTTTCCAATGAAATGAAGTCATAAATCTAAAGATATGTTATAATAAAAATAGAATTCAAAGACTAAAAACTATGCAATAATAGTAACAAAATAAGCACACCCACTCTGGTCCAAATTAAGAAGGAATACAATATAAATTGAACTTAATGTCCTACATTTGTATTATCTTCAAAGAAAGTGAGAAGATTGAATAAGACTATGTCTTTATTTTAATCTATAGATGGGCTTATAAGTAGGACATGGTAAAAATCAGTTTAAGATAACGGTGATTCAATCTATTCAAAAGAACCGAGGAGTTTGTTTTTGGAGGCATGCCCAGATTCCCTACTGAGTCTTGTCCTGCATAGAAAGTAAGAGAAATTCATTTTCTAAATCTAGTTTTGGCCCCTCTGCACTTTTCCATTAGAAAGCTACTTCTTGCTTTTTGTGTAGGAGCTGCTGGGTTGAGAGGAGTGCGACCTTCTCCCCTCCCTGCCATGGCGTGTGCTTGTCCACTGGTATCAGTGTATTCTGAAAAGGGGGAGTCATCTGGCAAAAATACAACTTTGCCTAGTGTGCTCAAGGCTCCCATTCCACCATATACTGTGAACTTTGTTCATATCAACTTGCACGCAAACAGACAGCCCTACACTGTTATGAATTAGCAGGTCACCAAACAAGTGCTGAGTCTTAGGGTACTGGCAGAGCTGTGGCTCGAATGTCCAGAGTTTGAGGCAGGGGGACTCACCATTCCAGCCTGGGTGCTTTTGGAAACCCGTATCACGGGGGCCCCATGTTTGCACCAACCAAAACCTGGTCTCATTGGCACCAGAGTGAACACAACTCAGAAGTGGTGTGGTCTGCCCTGGGTGCCTCAGCCTTACCAGAGCTGGTCATGTCTAAAGGTCATCATATCGAGGAAGTTTCTGAACTTCCTTCGGTGGTTGAAGATGAAGTTGAAGGCTACAAGAAGACCAAGGAGACTGTTCTGCTTCTTATGAAACTTAAGGCTTGGAATGATATCAAAAAGGTCTAATGCATCTCAACAAAGAAGTGCTGGAAATGGCAAAGCGAGAAACCACTGTCGTCTCCAGTGTGGGGGACCCTGCATCATCTATAATGAGGACAATGGTGTCATCCAGGCCTGCAGAAACATTCTTGGAATTACTCTATTTAGTAAGCAACTGAACAATTTGACACTTGCTCCTGGTGGGCATGGGACGGTTCCACATTTGGACTGAAAGTGCTTTCCCCAAGTTAGATGTTCTGTATGGCACTTGGTGTAAAGGCATCCTCCCTCAAGAATGACTACATGCTTGATACACACCTTAGCAGAATCTGGAAAAACCCAGAGATCCAAAGAGCCCTGGGAGCAGTGTGCAGGAAGAGTCATCACAGAGTCCTGAGCAAGAATTCACCAAAGAACCTGAGAATCAGGTTGAAGCCAAACCCATATGCCAAGACCATGTGCCGGAGCACCATCCTCCACCAGGCCAGGGATCAAAAACTCTGGATGGATGAGGCAGCAGCCATGCTAAAATCCATATCGGATGAGAAGAGGGTTCCAGGCAAGCAGTCTGTGGTAGGGAAGAAGGGAAAGAAGCCTCTTGGTGTTAAGGAGCAGAAGAAACCTTTGATGGGAAAAAGCTGCAACTACCAAGAACGCAGAGGCTGAGAAGAAGCCTGTAAAAAAGAAAGAAACCCACCATGGAAGAAAAAATCCTGCTGCATAAATTTACATTTGTGTCTTCTATAAATGTTGAATCATTTTGGGCAGCTAATTTTTTTTAATTTTTTAAATGTTTATTTATTTTTGAGAGAGAGACAGAGCATGAGTGAAGGAGGGGCAGACAGAGAGGGAGACACAGAATCCGAAGCAGGCTCCAGGCTCCGAGCTGTCAGCACAGAGCGCGACACAGAGCTTGAACTCCAGCCGCAAGATTATGACCTGAGCCGAAGTCAGACACTTACTTAACCAACTGAGCCACCCAGGCACCACCTGTGGGTAGCTAATTTTGAATAAAGACCTGATCACTGGCAGTGAGAAACAAAACAAAGAAAAAAACAGCGACTTCTTGGCTAACTTCATCATAATTGATCACTTCATTGCCAGCTATTATAATCTAGAGCTAATCTGATGGTGTTGATGTCCCAGAATAAGTAGGAAAGTTTTCCATTCTTTGCTCGATGAATTAGTTTGCTAGGTCTGCCATAATAAGGTACCATAGACTTGGTGTCTTAAATAACAGAAATTGATTGTCTCACAGTTCTGGAGGCTGGTAGTCTGAGATCAAGGTGTTGGCTAGGTTGGTTCCTTCTGAGAGCTGTGACGAAGAATCTGTTCCATGCTGCTATCTAGCCTCTGGTGGTTTTCTGCCAATCTTTGGGACTCCATGGCTTGTAGATGCATCACCCCAATCTCTTGTCTTCATCTTCACATGGCATTCTCCTTGTGTGTGTGTTTGTCTCTATGTCCAAATTTCCTCTCTTTATAAGGACATGGCCATATTGGATCTGGCCCACCCTGATGAACTCATCTTAACTTGATCATCTGCAAAGCCCCTATTTCTAAATAAGGCCACATTCACAGGCTCTAGGGCTTAGGACTTTAACATCATTGTGGGGGTGGGAAGGGAATACAATTCAACCCATAACTCTAGTGTAGAAGAAGGTTAAATTAAAAGCTCTCCCTCCGTAGGATCCTTTTGGATATCCTTAAGAATTTCACCTAAGGACAAGATGATCCTTATAGTAAACAAGGCGTCTCTTTGTGCAGACATGGAATGGTCAGCCTGATCCCTCCTTCATTTGTGTGTGCATATGTGTGTTTGTCTGTCGTTTGGCCAGAGCGTTCTACCTAACAACTATCCCTTTGCTAACAGGGCAAACTTGGAGATTAACTATGCCAAAGGACTTCAGAAACTAGCAATCAAGTTAAGCAAAACATTACAGAGCACCAAAAAAAAGTAAGTATCTGTAAGAGGTAAGGCAAAATAATTCTTAAAAGCTATCAAAAGTGACATATGTCCAATCCCAGCTTCCTCTTATAAATGTGGTGGAATAATGTCAAGCATGGCTTACAGTTCTTGGGCACTTACTATGTGCCAGGCACTGCATTACAAGCTTTTATAGATGCTCTCCTTTAATCTTCATGATCCTTGGCAAGTCTTCTTAATTGTCCCTATTACAGACAAGGTCTTGAAGCTTGGAGAGTTTAAGAAACTTGCCCCAATTACACAGGTATTAAGTGACAGAACTGGATTGATCCTGTGTCCTTACAGTGTCTACACCCATATTCATAAGAAGTCCCAGTGATAACATGTTACTTTAGAAACAGTGTCACTGAGTTGGAAAGTCTTGGAGTCAAGAAGTATGAATCCCACTTTATCTCAACTCCATGACCTCCAAAGAATAACCTGGCCTCCCTGTGCCTTGATTTCCTCCACTGTTAGATGGAGTAACGACACGTGCTTCATTGTGTGTATGTGTGTGTGTATGTTTAAGCCTGGGGGAGGTGTATATTATATGATATCACGTATGTAGAGATTAGCTCATCGGGTCCTGAAAAACTGGTGGTTCACATTTTCCTTAGTACATTTCAGAATGAAGTTGATATTTTCTTCCAGGGGAGAGAAGAAAGATATTGGATATTCTAAAAGATATTCTAAAAATGGTCCATCAATGATAATTTATAACAAAGATTCTTGACCAATACTTGCAGGTGTCATCCTAAACTGGAAGTACCATTGCAAAGACCACTTTTGATGGTGAAAGAGAGAGGGAAAGAAAAAAGAAGCCTTCTGGAGCTCACATTCCTATTCCTCCTCAGGAATCCTCTGTAATAGCAAATAATGGCTTTGAAATTGTTTGACTTTGAGCTCGATTTTTAGGACGGTACTTTAGTAGACTGCAAAGGAGCCAGTATAGCAGAATGGTTGAGTATAGACTTTATTTACACTGACCAGATTTAAATTCTACCTCTACCCCTCATCAAGTGGGTGAATAGGGCAATTTATTTTACCTCTCAGTGTGTATTTAAAATGGAAATAGAACCTATCTCATATAGTTGCTGTGAGGATTAAATGAGATAATTTTTGAGAAGTGTGTTTAATTCCTGGCATAGAGCAAAAGCTCTGTAAACGTCCATTATGATTTTGATTACTCCCTAATTACCCCCTAAAGAATGAGAGGTGTAGGGGTGCAGGGGGTGTGTCTTATTGTGTTGTAATCCTGGCATCCAGCATAGATGCTCCCAGAGCAGTGGCATGTCCAGAATGTTTTGTTAATAATAACCATTGATTAATTAATAAACTTTTATCTATATGAAAATCTGTGTTAGCTACTTGGATAGATAACCTGAACTATTTCTATTTTAAAAGACCAGTTAAGGGGTGCCTGGGTGGCTCAGTTGGTTAGGCACCCAACTCTTCATTCTGGCTCAGGTCATGATCTCATGGCTCATGGGTTCAAGCCCCACATCGGGCTCTGTGCTGATGGCACAGAGCCTGCTTGGGATTCTGTTTCCCTCTCTCTCTCTGTCCCTCCCCTGCTTGCTCTTTATCTGTCCCTCTCTCAAAAACAAATAAATAAACATTTTTTTTAAGTTTAAAATAAATAAATAAATAAATAAATAAATGACCAGTTAAGTGAAGGTCAGAGAAATCATGTGATCTTTTCAAGGTCAAAGATACAGACCCCTCTGAGGTCCAAGCTCTAGGCTTCCTGCTCTGCTGCTCAGCTCCTCTAAGGATCAAATGTCAGCTTCTCTTCCCCAAAGGGTGCCTGAGTTCCTATTTATTTGTTTATTTACTTATCTACTTTTAAAGTTTATTTATTTATTTTGGGGGGGGGGGTGGCGGAGAGGCAGAGAAAGGGAGAGAGAGAATCCCAAGCAGGCTTCTTGCTGTCAGCAAAGATCCCAACATGGGATGAAGCCCACTAACCATAAGATCATGACCTGAGCTGAAATCATGAGCCCAAATCAAGAGTCAGATGCTTAACTGACTGAGCCATCCAGGCACTCCATGGGTTCCTTTTTTAAAAATCAACTCAGGGCATGTGGGTGGCTCAGTGGGTTGAGCGATCGACTTTGGCTCAGGTCATGATCTCACAGTCTGTGAGTTCAAGCCCCGCATCGGGCTCGGTGCTGACAGCTCGGAGCCTGGACCCTGCTTCAGGTCTGTGTCTCCCTCTCTCTCTGCCCCTCCCCCACTCACGCTTTGTCTCTCTTGCTCTCAAAAATAAATAAACATTAAAATAAATAAATAATCAACTCTATTGAAGTTGAATTTGCATGCAATAACAAGCACCCATTCTAAGTAAATGGTTTGGTTGATTTTGATATGTGTATACACTATGTAGCTACCACCAAAATCAAAACATAGACATTTTCATCACATCAAAAGATTCTTTGTGCCTGTTTCCAATCCTTTCCCCACTTAAACAACCACTGATCTGCTTCTTATCAATACAGATTCATTTTGTGTTTCCTGCAATTTCCTATAACTTTGAGTCTATAGAAGGTAGTCTCTTGTCTCTGGTTTTATGCCTGGCTTAGGATATGCAGAAAATCTGTCATCCTCTGGTGTATCTCTCCAATTCTCTGCAAGGTGCAACCTAAGTCATTTGGAGGCACAACCTCTGCACCATCCTGACTTCAGTAGAGGCACAGGTCTGTCCCCTCCCCCTCCATCAAAGTCTACACAGGCCTCTGTCCCTGAACTTTATTAATGCAATTGAGCTTATTGTTCTGGCTTCTGAAGGCCAAGGCTATGGGCTGCTGTGAGCTATGCCCCTTCTGTGGGAGAAAATAACATCACACTTGCTAACCCTCCCCCTGTGCCGTTAGGGAGAGGTCAGTGCTCTCTTTCATGAAGTGGAGACACTGCTTACAAGACAACAAAATATCTGAGCTGTTGTCCTAAAAGCCAGCAGGAAACGGGAGCTGGACCCTAACCCCAAGAGCAGTACATGGGCCGTCCCAGGGCTCTTGGGTGCTTCACCACTTAACTTTTCTGAGCCTAGCTCAGCTTATTCATTCATGGGATGAGGAGCCTGAAAAGATTGTCTTTAGGCCCCTCCACCCCTACCTACCGCATGATCTTCCACCTGTTCTAAATGCCTTCTCACCCTTGGCTACTTTATTTTCCTGACTTTCTACAGACATGAAATGGAAAATGAAAACTGAAATGAAAAATGATGGAAAGAAAGCCATATATGTAATGACTATAGTGCAAATCAGTAAGTTGGCAGAATTTAACCCCGTGGACAAAGTGAAATAAGATTAGGGAAATGAGCGCAATTGCTGAGTGTAGTGACTCAGACGGGATGCTGTATTTCTCAGACTTTACTGGGAAAATGACACCCACTCTTGTGCTCCCTGTTTTTGCCTCCAGCTGTCTCGTCAGTGCCTGGGCCTGGGTCTCAGAGGGCATGAAATCTGCGGCGGACCTGCATCAGTGAGTGCCCCCACCCCGGCTTACTCCAACCCCCAGGGAGGCATAAATATTTAAAGTGGGTGTGCTACAAATAGTCTACTTCAAACTTGCCCTTAACAGATAGACTGGAACACACCGTTTTATTTCCCCAGAAAATAATTTGGAAAGTAGATATAAATCCTAATACTATGCTTGTGTGTCTTTTATGTTCTATTTCCAGAAAACTTGGCAAAGCAATTGAGTTGGAAGCAATAAAACCAACTCATCAGGTCCTGAGTGTACATGAAAAGAAGAGAAAATCCGTAAGTCAAATCTTAAAGCAAGATTTCTGTCTTTGACCCTAGGAATAAACGGTGATCGAAAGTGATGCTAGGTTTCAGGAATTTGCCAGAATAAGAAACACAAACTCAAGATTTATCTACAGAGATGTTTGTTAAACCATTGTTTATAATAGTGAAAAACTACAAACATCTTCATCATCCAAAAATAAATCATGATAATTTGAATGGCATATTATGCAAGCATTAAAAATCTTATTATAGAAGAATTTAATGATATGGAAATTTTTTCACTATATAGTGTTAAATAAAAATGATGTCAGTTTTTTAAACTATTTGTAAATATATGTATATATGAATAGAAAAAATCTAGAGGAACCTCCTAAGAATATTAATAAGAATTATATCTACATAGTGGAATTCAAGGTTATTTTTATTTCATTTATTGTACTTTTTGTATTTACATTGTTTTTCAAGGAATAGATATTCCTTTTGTAAACAGGAATTATATGCACAATTTTTAGAAAGACGTGCTTTTCTGTGCTTAACAGCTTCAGATTAGGTAAAGGCAATAATGGATATAGTCCTCAAATAAAATTAGAAAAAAAAAAAGAGAGAGAGAACAACTAAATACTTTCAGGACACCTGGTCCTCTTATCTAGCCCATTCTGTAGTCTTCCTGTCTACCTCTCTTCCAGAACAGTTTCATCTGTGTTTCTTTTTCTTTTTCTTTGTGTGTCATACAGTTGTTAAGCACTTTAAAATATATTTTCAGGTGATGTGAAGGGGTGTTTGATTAACGCTGCTTAGCTCTGATAGGGGTGAGGTCATGGTCACTATTTGTTTCAGGGCCAGGTGCAGGTAAGAAGCAGTAATGGTGGTCCTTGTGAAGGAAAGGGGTGGTGGTGAGGGGAGTTTCAAGTGACCACAGCCCGATAAAGCAGGTCCTAAAGGTAATAAGTTAGTAAGATGAGGGAATTTGTAAAAGTCCTGATGGAAGATAAATGATCCAAAAACATTTTTATTCAGATGCATTAAACTGAGTCAGGAAATGGATTTGATGTTTGTGTGAACCTATATGTATTTTTACCAGAATGGATGTTCTACTGAGGGCTGGGGTGATGGGGGAAATTTACAGTAATTACTAAAAAGCAATATAATCTTCCACCTTCACAAACAAACTTTTTTTTTTTTATTTTTTTTTTCAACGTTTATTTATTTTTGGGACAGAGAGAGACAGAGCATGAACGGGGGAGGGGCAGAGAGAGAGGGAGACACAGAATCGGAAACAGGCTCCAGGCTCTGAGCCATCAGTCCAGAGCCTGACGCGGGGCTCGAACTCACGGACCGCGAGATCGTGACCTGGCTAAAGTCGGACGCTTAACCGACTGCGCCACCCAGGCGCCCCCATAAACAAACTTAATAAACACTGAACACCAGTCAATATTTCATTAATTACAAGATAGTTCTCATAACCCCGTATTTATATGATAGTCACTAGCATTTCCTTAGTACTTACCATAAATTAGGCACAGTGACATTATCATTATTATCACAGTGCTTTGGATAATTCATTGCATGATCCCCCAAATTGCTGGTCCAGTTCAGAGTCTTCATTTTGGCCTTTCTCCTCCTTGCTGCTCCCCCAAAACCCCAGCCCACTCTCTCACAGAAGATAAAAATGAGCATTTTTTAAAAAAAGTGAAATTGTTCCACATTTCACAGAGTCAAAAGTGACATAATGCACAAAATTATTTTCATCGTATTTGTTACATAAATTGTATATTCCAAATTTAATCAGCTGGTAACATAAAAGTGCAATGTTGCTAGGTCTCAGTGTGGTTGAGTGATAGCTGAGCTGTGGGCCTGCAAAAAAAGTCTACGGTCCAGGAAGAAAAAGTTTTGCCTCATAGAATCTGATCTCCTTGGGGGGTTGGCTAGGGGCATTTTTATCATTATTATTGTCCTTTTGGCTGTTGAAAAGCAGGAGAAAAGTTAATTATAATTAAGAATTCAATCTCTTTGAGGGGTGCCTGGGTGGCTCAGCTGAGCATCTGACTCTTGATTTGGGCTCAGGTCATGATCCCAGGGTCGAGTCCCGGGTGGGGCTCCTCACTGAGCATGGAGCCTGGAGCCTGCTTAAGATTCTCTCTCCCCCTCAGCTCCTCCCCCCTGCTCACGCACACTTGTGCTCTCTCTCTCTCTCTCTCTCTCTAAAATAAAAAAATTAAAAAAAATTGTTTTAAAGAATTCAATCTCTTTGAAATTAAAACAGTATTCATTTCAGGGGCCATGAGACACTTCGTAAAATTAGCACTGCCAGGACTGTTATAGATTGTCATGGTGCTAGAAGTTGGGCCACGTGAAATGATGTGGAAGAACCAATGGGAGCGAAAGTGACGCCAGATTCTGCAAGACCCCCTCCACACAGATTGTACACATTTATATTGTTTCTACAAGTTTTTATATAGTCACGTCGTTTGCGTAGAAATCATTCTTTTACCAAATGCACTCAAGCTAAATCCTGTCAAGAGATTTTTGACATGGGGAAAAGATAGTTTGACTACTTTTCTCAGGACTTTGAGATTCCTACGAACTGTGATCGTGACTGTGCCAGAATTTATAAGCCAGCCCCATGACTCAACAAAGAGAGAGGAAAAAAAATCATTTTTCTTTTTTTCTGTTCATAGCTTGATAATGAAGTTGCAAAGGCAGCAAACCTTGTCATTAGCAACTGGAATCAACAAATCAAGGCAAGTATACATACAAATGTCATTTATGTGAACTCAGTTTTTAGGATTGAAACTTTCTGCCTTTGCATGAATGTGATCATGTGTTTTAGTGTTAGTCTTCCTAAGTGCTAACTGAAGAGAAACATGTTTCTTCACCTGATAGAAATAGATTTATCTTTCAACGAAACCAACAGAAGAGCAGGGGTCTAAATATGGTTATTATTTATAACTAACAGACATAGCATTTATTGTATGCCACATGCTATATATTTTTATTAAATCATCACAACACCCCCCCCCCAAAAAAAAACCCAACCCAATGTGGTATGTGACCTGTATTGTTCCTTTTGACAGATGGGTGGGGAAACTGAGACACAGAGAAGTAAATCATATGCCTAAATCTGGTTAATGGTTGAACCAAGAATTGTTATAAGTCGTTGGGTTCCAGAGTCACTGCTCTTACCCATTACACTACACTGACTGCCTCTCTTTATAATCTGTAACTTAGGGCAGGAGACAAATACTATCTGAGTTTTGGATTTATCATTCATAGAAGGGCATTCGTGATCGCTGTGTCACTAGTGAGAGGAGTACCGGGAAGGGTGGGGAGAGATATGTAAAGAGGAACACATATATTGATTCCACAAATATGTATGGTCCGCTTCTTGTAGTCCACACTGTACTAGGATATAGTTCCTATTTTCAAGTAATTTAAAATGTAGTTGGCTAGATAACATATGTGCAGGAAACAGTAAATGAATTCTAGGGAGAGGAATTATGATCTGGTGTGAGAATTTAGAGCATATCATTATAGGTTCTTAAGCAGAGAGAATAACAGATGGAACCTATACATATGTACAGAAGATAATTCTAGAATAATCTGGCTTAGGAGGAATTCAAGTAGAAAGAACTAGAAACCAGTGCAGAGGGAATCTGCTAAGAAAGCCCAGTGATCTGTTTTACTAGAACTTGTGCTTCAAAAGTTGAACTCCATTTTCATCTCCAGAGTGTTAATGCCCAAAGAGAACTTTCCCCAGCAGACAGCTGCTAGTGGCAAATAACTAGAGAGGCCCTCAAAACTATAAGGCAGCCCCAACTTAGCCCTCAGGGTTGACTTTGAAGCTCCTTCATTAAAACCAATAGCTCCATAAGACCAAGGACATTAAGAAATGTTTGAGATAAATGAATTTCTATACCCACAATAGTAGTAGTGGTAAAAAGAATGGTCATGAGAACCACTTTTATAAGAAATGTTTAAAAGTCCCATAATCAGCACCCAGGCATGTGTTTTTAGTTTTGCTCTTGATTTTAGGAGCTTTCTTAAACAGGCTTTGTGTTTAAAAATCCATTCTCTAAATATTCAGCTTTCACCAGAAACTCAATATAACGAACCAAAAGAGAGAAACCGGGCTCAGCAGCTGTAATTGCTTTCAAGAACAAAAGAAGCATCTTTTATTCTTTCCCAGTTCCCAGCAAGTAATTTTTCTAAATAAAATGATCCTATTTTTTTATGAAGAGTGACAGAGAAATTAGAGAACATAAAATTCTTGAGCTCGAATAATTTTCTCCCCAGCTACAGTTGAAGGGTTTCCACATGTAATGAAGTGTGGTCTATTTGGGAGACAGAAATGGAAGCCTTAAAGGACCAAATGCTCTTCCCTCATGCTCTCATTTTTCCGGGGTTGTGTGACTGGAGGCAGAGAGAGAGGGCCAGTGGCTTCCTGTTCCTCGAATACCCTTTTGCAGAGCCTTCATAGGTTTAGAGACATTTAGAAGGCGTTGCCTCTGCTTCCTAAAGAGAGAGGGAACTGAACTTTTCCCTTCATTGCCTGGTTTTGCAGTCCTTGCAACCTTGAGGTGAAAAACTAAACAGTCTTCCAATCAAGCCAGTTCCTGAACAGGCTGAATCCAATTCAAACCAGGTTCTGTTTGTTTATTTTCTCTCTGGAACAGCATCTTCTGCCAAGTTGGAACTGTGTAGAATAGGAAATGATCACCTGACTCATAACCCACTTTGAGGTTTAAGGCACCAACAGAGTAGGGAGACTTTGAACACTTCTTCCTTCCCTACTCCCAGTCCCCTGCCGCAAATGCAGGTCATTTCACAGAATGCCAGTCAAATGCGCAGGGTATCAGGAGCAAATCTCCCCTTTGCTTTAAGTTTTAAGAGAGCATCTTAAAATGACCTCAGTTGTGGCCCAGGTTGATTTTTAAAAATGATGCAGGCAGTCTTCCATGTTTGCTGTGATGTTTTTGTGGGAAAGCTGTTCCCTTCATTATGCTAGCTAGAACAATGGTTTGGAGACTTGTAGGCCTTTGTGATTTGGAGAAATGTATAATGTTCTCGAGTGCACTTGCTATAATAAAAAAATATACATTGTTTTCAGGGAAAAAATGTTAGCTACTGTTTTATTGTAGGCAGATTTTGAGGTGAGGGCAGAAATGAAGATCTCAAAATACACAATCATTTAAGCTAGCACATGAACACAACTTGTTTCAAAACAGAAGAGTTTTTCTCCTGACATCCATTTCTGATCCGTTTTTGGTTTTTGTATGTTTTTGACTCTAGGCCAAGAAGAAATTAATGGTGAGTACCAAGAAGCATGAAGCACTTGCCCATCTTGTAGAAAGCTCCAAGCAAACCGTGACTAAGAAGGAGAAGCAGAAGGTAACCTGTCTTGGCCGGCTGTGTGCATGTGGCTTGGAGACCAACGGGTTTCCTACTCTGACTTCTGAACACAAGAGAACTGGCTGATTCTCTGCTCTGTATGGGGTCTCTGCAGAGCTGTTATGTGGCAGAATAGGAGAGGGATTCTAAATCAGTTCTAATCCACATCTATTTTTAAAATTTTTTTAATGTTTATTTCTGAGAGAGAGAGAGAGAGGGAGAGAGAGAGAGAGGAGTAGGGGCAGAGAGAGAGGGAGACAAAGAATCCGAAGCAGGCTCCAAGCTCTGAGCTGTCAGCACAGAGCCGGACACGGGGCTCAAACTCACGGACCACAAGATCATGACCTGAGCTGAAGTTGGATGCTTGACCGACTAAGCCACCTAGGTGCCACCCGTGGTCCACATATATTTTTAAATTTTTTTTAAATGTTTTTTATTTATTTTTGAAGGAGAGAGAGAGAGATAGAGCATGAGCGGGGGAGGAGCAGAGAGAGAGGGAGACACAGAATCTGAAACGGGCTCCAGGCTCTGAGCTGTCAGCACAGAGCCCGATGCGGGGCTCAAACTCACAAACTGTGAAATCAGGACCTGAGCCAAAGTTGGACGACTGAGCCACCCAGGCACCCCGGTCCACATGTATTTTTAAAAGAGATTATTGACAGACGATAAATTAGGCCAAGGGTGTCCAAATTTTTTGATAGGGACCCCTTTCAATATCTCTCAGCCCAAAAAAATAAAAAAAAAAATACCCATTCATATATAATGAATTGTACAATGTACCTTATTGATGTTGTACATAATATAGAGCACTTTATATATTGTACTAATATGTTATGAACATTATAAAACATAAAAAAGTGTTTGAAGGGTGACATAAAGATGAAAAAGTATTTTAAATGATTACCTAATGATGATGCCTTCAAACGATCACTGAGTGACATTTCTGGGCGAAACATACACTTGGGCAAGTTTCAGCCTTGATCTTAGGAAATGTAAACTCCTATTTCTAATGCTCCTCTTGGTAGTGTTAAACCTTCTGGTTAACTTCTTGTGAGATTTCACCAGATCGTCCCAGATTTTGCTTTTCCTGTGGGCGATGACGCACTCATAACCAGGAGCCAGAGAAAGCATCAGCTCTGACATTTTCTCCTGGCTTTCTTATGCTTCCATTGGCAGTACTGATGTCAATCTACATCTTCTCAGCAGAAACCTTTTTAAGACATTTGTTAGCTTTGTGTGTGTAACCTAATTAAAGCTAGATGATAATTCTGTAAATCCCCACGCCCCAGACACATGCGGATGGCCACATGTCCCAGGATGTTGAAAGTGAAGACATTTGTGAAGGCCTGTGTCAGCTGCCTATGCTGTGAAATCCCCACTCTCCCTCCAGAGCACACAACTGTCTATGTGTGGGCACCCGTGTTGATTCACATGTTAAATAAGAGTAAGCTCCATTACTGTTTTCAGGTAAAAATGAACACAAATAATACTGGAGGCATAATAGATTATCTTGCACACTTCTGGTGGTGTGTGCTCCAAATTGGAAACCTTTGAAATAGTATCTTCCCTAAAAGATAGAGTCCCCCTAAGGAAATGTGGGCAGCACCACGGCAACCCAAAACACTATGAAAAGAGAAAGAAACTTGTCATTGCAAGTAACATTATCACTTCATCTGAAGCAACTATTAGTCAAATAACTTAAATTCATTGTTAGCAAGGTTTTACAATGTTCTTATTTCTTCCCATGTCAATCTTTGCAGTATGAAATGATCACAACGCGAATTGAATAATGAGGCAGCTTCTGCAGAGGCAAAACCACAGTCTGTTCAAATGCTAAACACCAGGGCCAGTCCTAGGCGTTCAGAGCCCTCATTAGAAGTTATTCTTCACTGATGTCAAGCAATAACAAAGAGAAAAGCTCAGGGCAGCTAAACGGTGGATTTCCTTTTCCTTTCCTCATTAGCAGCTTCCCTGGGCTGTCGAAGCCAATGGACTTCCTCTGGCCTCCTCCGACTGATCCTGTAACCATGGCCCTTGGCTGTCATTTTATCCAGACCCTTACCATCTTCATTGCTTTTTCTGGGAGCCTCCTTTGTTTTACTTTTTTTCTTTTCTTTTTCTTTTTTCAGTCCTAAGGCTAAACACCTAAGGCAGCATTCCCTTTTTGCATTTCCAATAGAAGTGCCCCTCATCTCCAACCTGAGCAGGGCTGGCTTTTCACTGCTCAGCAGTTCTTTCTGTTTCCTGCTCAGCAGTCCTTGTTCTCAGCAGAAGCTGATCTAAATCATTCTTCTTCCACCTCCATCTTCACCACCCATCTCAGCAGACTGACTCTCTTGCCTCCTTCCTCACAGAGTAAATAGAAGTCAGCTCAGCCACCTGCCTATTAAAGTCATATGTGCAATGGGACAAGCCAATTCTTCCTGTGCTTGGATTCCCATCCCATCCTGCCTCCCAGAGATGCTTCTTTTGACTCTTTCTCTTTCTCCTATATCTCGGACATACCCCTCTCTAATAGCTGCTTCTCATCAGTCGACATGTCTTTCCCCACCCTGTCTTGGGAAAGTGGGGAGAGGCAGGGATTCACCTTTTTGTGGCCCTGTTCCTCTCCAGATTTTTAATCATCTCCTTTTTACAATAATATTTATTTACAAAATATTTATTTATAAAAATATTTATTAAAAGGGCTGTCTGTGCTCTGTCTCCATTTCCTCACCTCCTGATTCACACCTCAAACTATACTAATCAAGCTTCCCCCAATCCTACTAAGAGTTTCTTGCCTGGAAAACAATGTCACCCTTGTTGCTAAAGCCAATGTGTACTTCCTGATTCTTATTTTATTTAACTTCTTGGAAGCATTAAGCATTGTTGACTTATGCCTTCTAAAAAAATTCTCTTTAAAAAAAATTTTTTTACTGTTTATTTTTGAGAGAGAGAGAGAGAGAGAGAGAGAGAGAGAGAGAGAGAATGAGCGGGGGAGGGGCAGAGGGAGAGAGGGAGACACAGAATGCAAAGCAGGCTCCAGGTTCTGAGCTGTAGGGCTCAAACTCATGAACCACGAGATCACAACCTGAGCCAAAGTCAGACACTCAACACACTGAGCCACCCAGGTTCCGCAACATTCTCTTAACTTCAGCAATATCTTACTCTTTTGGGTTTTTTTCTTTTGGGCAATTTTTTCTTTAACTCCTTTATGGACTTCTCTTTTTCTGCCTGACCTTTATATATTGCTTTTCCTGATGATTTCTCTCCTGGGACTCATTCTGTTTTATTCAGCATTGTATTTCCAGGGTCCAACGCAGTATTCTCAAAATCAGGTACTCAATAAGTAACCAGTACGCAATAAATATACTCTCAAAGTTTCAACTACCATATCTATGCTGATAATAACCAAATTTATATCTCCAGCCCAACCAGTCTCTAAACTGCCTTCTGGCACCTCAAACTCAACATCCAAGATTGGAGCCATTATTTCCCTCTACCAAAAATATTCTTTATTGCTGTGTTTTCTGTATCTTTTGAATATTACCAGTTCACATAACCTTGCTGTTCTACCTCCTAAATGAAATACTTCTTGAATTTTTCTGCTCGCACTCATCTCCCAGACCACCATCACCGTCGCTTGGATTACTCTGGCTGATTGGTCTCTTGGCTTTCAGCATTGCTTCCTTCTCCTCCCCCTGGCCCCCACCATCTATAAGCCCACCCAACTTTTCTGAAACTCGAAAATGAGCATATCATTCTCCTTTTTAAAGGCCTCCTTTTACTGGCTTCCTCACCAATTCTTACCCCCATTTTAAGTTCATTCACTCAGGGTCATTTCTGTGAGCACCCAAGTCTCAGCTTACATGTCATTTTAATCCCAAGGCTAGTTTAGGTGCCCCTCTTGGTGCCCCAGTGACACCTAATCCTTGTATCATTCCAGGATTGATCATTCCAGGATTGATCACACAGGATAGTGATGGCCCTGTGGGTCTCTGACTAGAGGGGGGAGACTACCTAGTTCCCTTTTCTAGTCCCAGAGCCCAGTACGTGACGCATTGTGGCACTCAGTAAATGTTTGATGAATAAATTAATGAGATGTTTGTTCCTAAAGAAGAAAAAAGAAAAAATCTTCAATTTTTGCCGGATTTTTGGTAGAGGTTTCTGAGAATTTCCTTAAATAAGAGTATAAAACTCTACATTCTTCTTTTATATCTATTTGGGATTATTTGTTGTAAATTTGTTGAGCAGAAACTTCTAGTCAATAGCTCTCTAGTGTAGGCTGATGAATGTGAGTAGTCACCTCAAAAGTGACTTCGTTCTCATTGCCAGGGTGGCAGGGGGTGGCGATGAGCATTCTCAGTAAGAATCTAAGGATTATGATTTAGCGAAGTATGGCCATGGCACACTTCCAGCCTTTTCACTATATTGTCATCAGGTTAAAATTCACAAGCTCATGTTTCCATAGATAAATGTGGTTCATTACACTTGATATACAAAACCAAATGTGTCCTGTGTAAGTCATACATCAGAGCCGAGGGACAGTTGAATGGCTAGCATATCAACTCAAATAATAAAGTGAGTGGTATTAATATTCACCATTTTGGATGAATGTTCTTCATTACTGAAACATTAGTCAAAATGTTCTTAAGCATAAAGAAGGTCATTTTTAAAAGTCTTTGTCTCTGTCCTTGAAACTCCTAAACTGCTTAAGTCCCAGGGATCTTTGGTACTCCTTCACCTGTGGTTTGGGGACAATTTGTACCAGAATTACCTGAAGAGATGGCGAAATTCAGATTTCCCAATCCCATTACAGAACTAAAGAGTCAGTATTGGCACTTGTGGGACCCCAAAAATCTGCAATTTTATAAGCACTCAGGTCCTTCCTAGGCACATTCAAGTTTGAGAATCATTCGTGTTAACACAACTTCCTTTGTTCTCAAAGATGTGAAATTACTTCTCTGAGCATTTTGAGAATCAATTTCAGCTACCCTGGTGCAGAGAATTTTTTATCACTTTGATTTTCCAGAAGACTTTACAATCAGATAGCCACGTTTGGTGGCAGGCAAGAGGGGGTTCTTTGTGAAGGAGCAGATCACTGGGGAGCAGGATAAGGGGAAAGCACCTGTCAGCTGCCCATAACTTGTAGTGAACATTAGCATGTGCCTCAGGCTCTTCACCGGTGATCCAGTTCTAAAGTTACATGGCTGCATAATCTCTACCTGTCCTGGTAGGAAACACCAGGGCACAAGGATTTACCCAATAGAGTACAGGAATCACTAGTAGGTGACAGTCTTGAGCTGGAGGTTCTTAATCTGTGCTTGTTTCCCCTCACCTGTCATTTGGTCTCCTCCTTGATTTGATGAGCACGGGCATATCATGTCACACTTAAGGACCTCAGTTTCCTCATTTGAAAAATTGAAGGAGGGGCTGAAGGAGGGGTGCCTGGGTGGTTCAGTTGGTTAAGCGTCCAACTCTTGATTTCCACTCAGGTCATGATCTCACGGTTCGTGAGTTTGAGCCCCACATCGGTCTCTGCGCTGACAGTGTGGAGCCTGCATGGGATTCTTCTCTCTCTGCCCCTCCCCTGTTCTCTCTCTCTCTCTCAAAATAAATCACTAAACAGGGGCACCTGGGTGGTGCAGTCGGTTAAGCGTCCGACTTCAGCCAGGTCACGATCTCGCGGTCCGTGAGTTCGAGCCCCGCGTCGGGCTCTGGGCTGATGGCTCAGAGCCTGGAGCCTGTTTCCCATTCTGTGTCTCCCTCTCTCTCTGCCCCTCCCCCGTTCATGCTCTGTCTCTCTCTGTCCCAGAAATAAATAAACGTTGAAAAAAAAATTAAAAAAAAAAAATAAATCAATAAACTGTAAAAAAAAAAAATGAAGGAATCATATTGAAAGGCCCTTAGGTTTCCTTTCAGGTCTGATACCCCTTTTCTCTGAGAAAAATCTTTGATTTTGTCATCTATAGCTACTGTTTATGACTTTAGCTGGGAGTTGAGAAATGTCTCATTGGGATATACATAATTCTTTACCTGGAATTACAAAGAGCCTTGATAAATGTGTTAATGAATATGTCACACTGACCTTTTCCTTCAGCTCCTCAGTAAACTGAAAAAATCGACTGAAAAGTTGGCAAAAGAAGATGAAAATTACTACCAAAAAAACCTGGCAGGCTGTGCTACCAGGCTGAAGTGGGAAAACACATTAGAAAACTGCTACCAGGTGAGTTCTGTGCTCACATGTTTCTCTTCTTCCATTGGGCTCTGTGAGGCCTTGAAAATGAAGGTCAGGGGCGCCTGGGTGGCGCAGTCGGTTAAGCGTCCGACTTCAGCCAGGTCACGATCTCGCGGTCCGTGAGTTCGAGCCCCGCGTCGGGCTCTGGGCTGATGGCTCAGAGCCTGGAGCCTGTTTCCGATTCTGTGTCTCCCTCTCTCTCTCTGCCCCTCCCCCGTTCATGCTCTGTCTCTCTCTGTCCCAAAAATAAAATAAAATAAACATTAAAAAAAAAAAAAAAAAAAAAAAGAAAATGAAGGTCAGATCTACACTTACGGGACCTGATGGTCTCTGCCCTTGGCTAGGACCCTCACTCTAGAGGTGACTTTAGACAAACCACATAACTTCTAATTGTTTCCATTTCTCTGTGGATACAATAACCAGTGAATATTTATTGAGTGTCATTGGCCAGAATCTAATTCTCAATGGGCACAAAGGCACTCAGCTAACTTCAAAAAGTGCTGTCAAAGTAAAGTATTAGGTACTCAGAAATGAGTTTTAGGCCTGAGAGCTGATTTATACAGTAATCACTTAATGCGGTTCCTTTGTGTCTAAGGCTCTGTGGCGGGCACTGGAGCAATAATGACAGTCCCATCTCAACTTGGGATGTGTACAGTTTAGCAGCAAGGAAGACGTCTAAAGAAAGAATTGTGGCAAATCATCCAATAAAAATTAAGAAGTGTGAACAAGCAAGTCACGAAAGGGAAAATCAAAATCACCGACAAACACATGAAAAGATGCTCAATCACTTGGCAAAAATTAAAAAGTAGCAATGCCAAGTACTGCTAAATAAGAATTGCTGGGAAACAAGAATTCTTGTCCCTCTCTAGTGAGAATAATTTGATGGTATCTAGTAAAACTAAAATGTGCATGTATTTACAGCATGCAGGTCCCCTCATAGGCTTATATCCTAAAAAAAAAAAATTTACACCTATATACCGTTATGTATAACAATATTTATTGTAGGACAGGTTTATAACAGTAAGAAAAAGTTGTACACAACTTTTGTGCCTCTCAATAGAGGAATTACTCTAAAAATTGCTCTAATTTAGAAAGTAGACTAATATTATATCTAGCAATAAATATTAATTAAAACTACACTTAAACACAAATTAACCTCAAAAAACATGATGTTGAAGAAAAGAAACTGCTATTCATACAGGGTATGTAAATTAAAGCATTTGAAAAACGCACACCTCAAACTACAGTGTTTTTATGTGTGTGTTTGTAAACTTATACATATAGACTGAATGTATGTTGGAGGAGGGAAATGGGAATTCAACAGGCTGCCACATACAGCCACGCAGCTTGTGGACAGTCTGGCAGAGGACCAAAAAAAACCCCACAAAAAACAAACAAAAAACAAAAAACAAAACAAAACAAAAAACCCAGGCTTAAAATTTACTCTAACTACTGTATATCTGAATAGCTTGGTTCTCTATTTTTAAAGTCAACATAAATATGACCAGCTTAAATAATTCTCAATTCTGGGTGCTAAGAACATGAACACTTGGGTTTATTTTTTCCCCATATTTTAAGTTAAAAAAATGTT
Organism: Prionailurus viverrinus; assembly: GCF_022837055.1. Classification (NCBI taxonomy): domain Eukaryota; kingdom Metazoa; phylum Chordata; class Mammalia; order Carnivora; family Felidae; genus Prionailurus; species Prionailurus viverrinus. The sequence continues at coordinate 59,191,833 of NC_062568.1, read as the reverse complement.
TAAAGCAAGGTACAGTTGCAAAAAGAGGCAATCACGATACAATTCGATAAGCACAGTAATGTGTGGATGATAATGGCCAACATGTAACAGGTGCTGCTTATGGACAGGCACTGGGTTAAGTATATCCACTGCATTATATTTTGCATTCATCACAACATTTTGAAGAGGTCATAATTTTATTCTCAATTTATAGTGAGGGAGTGGAGGCTGAGAGACATGACGGAACTTGCCCAAGATGGCAATAAGGTTCAACGTAGGCAGTCTGATGCCACAGCCTTAACCTCTACTCTCTGCTTCGGCGTTAATAGGAGCTGGGCAAGCAGAAATGGAGGAGCTGGGCAAGCAGAAATAAAAGAGCTGTGTTTAGTCTCTTGTTATTGCACTTTCAAGGTAGGATAGATGCAGTTAGGAAAAAACGGGGAAATTAAAGGAGAGACAAAAATTAGGCCATAGAGGAAGAAATGAGAATAAACCCTTCTTTAATTTATGCCTTCAAACATAGGGTCCTGGTACTTTCCTTGCTTTTGTTGACTAGGTTTTACATGCAGATGGTGAGAAAGGGCCAAGGATTTAATTTCCAATGTTATCCATCTGAAACCTGGCCCTCCAAACTGGCTCTGGTCTTGCCTCATCCCCTGGGACTGCTCAGTGGCATTGTAGTTGTCCACAGAGGCTGGCTTCCTTGGAAGCCCTGTTAGATTATGGGAAAGAAATTGCTGTTCCCATCCCATCTTGCAGACACCCTTCAAGGGTGATAAGAAAAATATTTCTCTATGTCTTTACCCTTCTCACCTCTACATCATGGCAATGGAGGATAATTATGGTTCTTAACCGGTATGGCTGCCATGTCTGGTGTAGGTGACATCCAGCTGGCCTTCAAAATGTCTTAGATAACTGCTCTTAATAACTACCTTCTCAGAGGTTCTTACTAGGTCTCTCTTTCCTTTTTTCTAAGTTTTCTTTCTTCCTATTAGAGTCCTCCTACACCTGACCTCCAGACCCATCCCCCTTTTAGCAGCCTTAACTTTTATATTGAAGCATCATGGAAAGGATCTTCTTTGTTTGTAAAGATTCTCTGATGGTGACAAGATACACATTTATTTACATTTTGAAAGATGTCTTGGCAGACAAACAAAAACACAGACTCTTAAATATAGAGAACGAATTGGTGGTTGCCAGAGCAGAATTGGGGGAGGAGGATGGGTGAAATAGGTGAAGTTCCCTATAAGCGAAGAGTACACTTACGTGATGAGTGCTGACTCACGTATAGACTCGTTGGATCGCTATATTGTACACCTGAAACTAATATAACTGTATGTTCATTACACTTGAAGTTTTTTTTTTTAAAAATTCCTTTCAACTCAGCTTTAAAAATATTTAAGACTCAAGACTTTTTATTAGAATCTAAGTCAGGGCACCTGGGTGGCTCAGTCAGTTAAGCCTCTGACTCTTGATTTCAGCTCAGGTCATGATCTCATGGTTTGTGGGTTTGAACCCACATCAGGCTCTGCACTGACGGTGAGGAGCCTGCTTGGGATTCTCTCTCTCTCTCTCTCTCTCTCTCTCTCTGCCTGTCCCCACTCATGCTCTATCTCTCTCTCTCAAAATATATAAATGAATAAACATTTATTTTTAAACAATTAACAAAGAATCTAAGTCAAAATCAGAATCTCCATGAGGAAAAGAAAGATTTCTTTTCGTCCTTCTTGTGTCCTGGTTTATTTTTTACCAGCATGCCAGCAGCCACCAATCTTTCACCCCCTCTCCCTTTTAGTTCACCTACTCCCTTTTACCGCAGCCTCTTTAGGGCCACCTTCTGCCTCCTGAGTCAAGCCCAGCCTTTCAGACCCACTCGAGACAACTTCTGCCAAGTAAGTCATCCTTGCCTGGCCCTAACCAAGAACGATTCCCTTATTTTGTATTCCCTTGACTTGTTTATACTCAGTCCACACCAACAAGTCGCTGACTCACATATCACTGTGTTTACACTATTGTTTGCAAACTCAGAAGAGAAAGTTATATTCATAAAGACACATAACAAAAGTGGGCTGAGCAGAATTAAAGGGGAATTTTATTGTAAGTGTGGGAGGTGGAAATGTGACAACAAAGTTCCCTCATTTTCATTTTTTCCTCCATTCTTTCACCAATCTTCTGTAAAAATGGAGTATAAGAATTCATTCAAATGTCCTCTAATGTATCCTCCTACCCTTTCTTACTCTCCAAATTAGATTTACAAATTCTTTCAGAGAACACTCATTGACCTGCATTTGAGGCAGGATTTACTAGATCCCAAGAAATGTGAGGTTTCAAATGTGGTTATGAAGTAATAAAACCAATTCCATAAGCCACATGTAAAATTAGTCTTATTATTTATAATCATACTATGTTCAAGTCATATTTCCTACCCTCCAAGAAAAAACAGTTCAGCTGGTAGAAATAATCTTTAATATATTTTGAAAAATAATAGCCACGCTAGTAAGAATTACCAAGAGCCAAATGTTGGGTACTAACAGAACTTACTCAAGGAATTATTTATTTTAGAAACTTATTTGCAGTTCACTTTCTCAACCAATATTCTTCATCTGAACCGCAGAACACAGAAAATAATCTGAGTGACTGCTCCCAGTTCTCCTAAGGGTTGTAGTGACTGGTACCAATCTAGATGCAGGGGGGCAGATGGTCACTCACAAGGTGTAAAAAGCTGCCTTATGACATTAGGCCTTAATCCTCTCCTAGAACCCATGTTGAAAAACGTAAATTTCTTTCTATAAATCCATCTTGAGAACATAGCTGAAAAACAAACCAATTTCTGCTCAAAATACATTAAAAACAAAAGGGAGGAAACAATTCAGCCGGCTAACATTAAGAGGACGGCTAAATGAATCAAATACACTATATGCAATCCCACAAATAGACCATATTCAGTGGTGTTTTGGGAGACTAACAACATGAAAAATTGCTTTTGTATAAGTTAAGTGAAAAAACAGGGTACCAATTTGACTAATTTGATAGATAAGTAGAAAGAAAAAATCTTACATACATGCCACCTAAATAGACTGAAATACACCAAAATGTTAATGGGTTATCTCTAGGTGGAAGAATTATAAATAATTTTTAAATTAAATTTTTTGTGGCCCTTCATAGTCCCAAGATAACGTGTCAAAGCAGCTAGCATGCTTGTTAAAATTCCAATTCCTGAGCGGAATCATCCCTAAATGGGATGAATCAGAACCTTTGAATGGTTTTAGGAAGGCATCTGGGTGGTTGCTATGCATACTAAAATTTGAGAGTTCTTGCTCTAGAAAGAACATGATATTTCTTTGATCAGTTTTATGAAAGCAATTTAGATGAAATCTGTCCAAATTTCTTGGGTAGTGCAGACCAGGAGGCCAGGACAGAAGGACCAAAAAGAATGAATGAAGAGGATGAATTCTCACAGTGCCTGGGCCGCAGATAGACTTCAAATCTGCTAACTCTGACCATACTCTCCACGTACACACTATTGTAAAAGCAGAGGAGGACAGTTTCAGTTGCTTCAGAGTATTTTGCTTCTCTGCCACCCACTTTATACAAAAATAAAATGATAATAGAAAGCAATAATTCATTAGATGAGATATGGATTTCCCCCTTGCACAGTGGAATTTATCTCTGCCTCTTTTCATGAGCAAACATAGATCATTTTAATGATTTCCCTGAAATGTAATTAAAATCTCTTAACCATTACCATCTCCACCAAGGGATACTGGTTGTTCCAGTCTCAAATTGAGGCTAGTGGCTCAGCACTTGTCAAAATAAGGAAACAGCTGCCCACTAGGATACAATGTGTTCTTAAACACATTGTTTTTTCTCCTGTCCTTTGTTCATGGTGCTAAACTAGAACAGGTGTTTCTCTAAATCTTTCTCTAAGGTGTAAAGTCTCTTATTGAAGATGGTTCCAGTTGAGGTTCAAGCAACTGAGCAGAATTTGTCCTATATATTGGTTAGGAAGCATATATCTCTGTCCTTGGAAGAAGCAATACATTGGATAGGCTACTTTTCTGTGTCTTTAATCCTATATCTGGGAAACTGAGGGCACACAACCACTTTCATGGCTGGTGCCTGACAGTATTGAAGACAGACTCAGGAGACCAAGAACAGAAACAAAGGCATTTTTCTCCCACTGACTTATAAAAGTTGTATAGCTTCTGACTCAATAAAGAAGTGGCCATGGAAGAGCAGAGCTCTGGCTTCTTGCTTCAAGAATGTCATGACACTTGGCACCGAATTGAAATTTTCATGTGATCGGCATAAATTTTCATAGTTACTGCCTGAGCTTTTTACTACTTGCATTTAATAGCAGTGTTAAAATGACTATATACCAATAAACAAAACATGGAATATACATAGAATGGAATATTATTCAGCCTTAAAAAGGAAGGCCATTCTGTCACATGCTACATGGGTAAAACTTGAAGACTTCATGCTAGGTGAAATAAGCCAGACACAAAAGGACAAAATTTATATGATTCCTCTTATGTGAGATACCGAAGGTAGTCAAATTCATAGAAGACATAAAGTAGAATGATGATTGACAAGGGGTATGGAAAAAGGGGTATGGGGAATTTGGCTTAATGGGTAGAGTTTCAGTTTTGCAAGATGAAAAAAGTTCTGGAGATGGATGATAACTATAGTCGCACAACAATGTTGAATGTACTTAATGACACTGATGTGTACACTTAAAAGTGGTTAAGGGGCGCCTGGGTGGCTCAGTCGGTCAAGTGTCTGACTTCGGCTCAGGTCATGATCTCACAGCTCGTAGGTTCGAGCCCCACGTCAAGCTCTGCGCTGACAGCTCAGAACCCGGAGCCTGCTTCGGATTCTGTGTCTCCTTCTCTCTGCCCCTCCCTCCCTCACTCACGCTCTGTTTCTCTCTGTCTCAAAAACAAATAAACATCAAAAAAAAAAAAATTCCAAAGTGGTTAAAATGGTAAGTTTTATGTTATGCAAGTTTTACCACAATTTAAAAAAAAATAAATTTTTACAAAAGTTTAAAGTGACTATGCACCATAGATAAAATAACAACTGAATGTGAATGTGATCCACCACAGGGATATAAAGGACCGCCATACTGTATTAGGTCAGTGGGCCCTATAGATATGCCTAGAGAGGCAGATGGGAGAACCCAATGATCTTTGTGACCACCCCCCTGCACTACCCCCACCCTGCCAAAGGCCTTGAGAAGGACTTGACCTTCTTACTTCCTATGGAAATGCTACCCACCAATTTGACCAAAGCCTTCTTCATGAAAGACTATTGCTGAGTCCTCTTTATCGTGAGTGGGGTGGGATGGTGGGCGTGAGAGCAACCAACCTGACCTCTGAACAAAGCAGGGACGCCCAGGCTTTGTCCTTACAAAAATGGGATGATGAGCATGTGGTCTTGGGCACCTGCCACCTCCATCAAAGCCCAAAGTCCTCTGTGCACATACCCAGCAGCCTCCCCCCTCCCCCACATGGTCTAGGAATCCCATCTGGCCCAGCCTTCTCACACAATGCCTAGCAGCTGAATTTCCCTGCACTCCCTCAAAACAATCAGCAGCCCAGCTAGCAGTGAGTGGCCAAAAGCCTAATAACTAACTTTTTCTAAAATCTTAAGACCAACAAGGGAAATGTGACATCCCTTTGTTTACCCTTCCTAGGTAAAAGTTACGAGACTCTAGGAGTAGAATTTTTATCATTCCACACAAAGTGGAAAGGCTATGTTCCCACCTTCACACAGTGGTCTTCGACCCCCCCCCCCCAGGCCTAATTTTAGGCCAGGATTATGAGTTGATCAGACTTTGGGGCTCTGCTCTTTTCAATAGTTTCCTTAAATTCACCTCCCCCGCAGAGGCTAGCAGAATGCCTTGTATGTACTATAAACAGTTCTAAAAATATTTAGTGTCTAAATGCACTTCCAAGGTATGGATACGGGTTTTACTGGGCTTCGCTCTCCTTCTCTAGAACTCACAGATGCTTTTCAAATTATTCCTTTTCTCCCCTTTTTTTTGTGAATGTCAGGTAATCCACAACATCACCTTATATACCTTTTGGACCAAAACAGCCTGGGGAACATATGTGAGTTAAACCAATCCTACATAAGACTAAACAGGAAATACACCAATCTCCCCCCCACTGCAGCTTGGATGTGGCATAAACAAGAGGCACTCACATAACAGTTCATTCAGACTTTCTTCGGATGTGTCAGTGCTTGGTAGGTAACATTAGTTTTGCACAACAACGGGCCAGTCTCACACCATTTTCCATCCTTTTCAGAGCATCCTGGAGCTGGAGAAGGAAAGAATTAAACTTTTATACAATAACTTAAACCAGTACACCCAACATATTTCTGTTTTTGGCCAAACCCTGACTACAGTGAGTAGTAAAGATTTCTCTATTTCTGATATGCATGGTAAGAACTGGCAGGAAACATTCTTCAGTAAACTTGCTCTGCTTTCTTGGCTTTTCAGTGTCACACTCAGATTCACTGTGCCATCAACAAGATAGATGTTGAAAAAGACATCCAGGCTCTCATGGAAGAAACTGCAGTCTCATCCACAGAAAATAAATCTGACTTCCTATTAACCGATTACTTTGTAAGTATGGAATGGAAGGAAGTTCCATTAATGGGGCACCTTACTCATATATTGAGGGATTCACTTTGAAAAAAAAATTGAGATCAATTATAAATGAAAGTATTGGTTTTTTCATAGTCTGCATAAATAAAAAACAGTATGTGGTTTACAAACTGGGCAACAGAAATATGTCTTTGGTGTTCTTTGGAAGGGAGGAAAGTTAAACGGGATTCCAGACTGAATCTTTATAGTCAGTCTTCTATAGAAGAGTAATGCCAGGCAGACACGTTTCATGATCTGTAAATAATCACTGTATATCTTATTAGATGTCTATTGTTGCATAACAATTATCCCCAAGCATAACTGGTTAAAACAAGCATTTATTACCTCACAGTTTCTGTGGGTCAGGAATCTAGGTATGGCTTCACCCTCAAGGTGTCAGCCAGGAGTGCTATGTCAAAGCTCTCCTGAGAGACAACCTACTTCTGAGCTCATGTGGCTGATGGCAAGCCTCCGGCCCCTCCCGACTGGTAGCTGGAGATACCAGCTTCTTGCCATGTAGGTCTTTCCACCTATGGGAGGTTCACAACATGTCACAAAATGTCTGCTTCCCCCAGAACTGGTGATCCAAAAGAGACCGAGCTAGAGTGTCCAAGATGGAATTTAGTCTTCATAAGCTAATCTCAGAAGTGACATCTCTTAGTATTCTATTTGTTAGAACCAAGTCAATAAGTATGGCCCACATTTAAGTGGAGGAGATTATACAAAGGCATGACTCCTCAAATGTGGGAATCGTTATCAACATTCTTCATGGTCTTTGCCTTTGAAAATCTTGAACCATATTACAAAAACTTATTTTGAGAGCATTTGGATGATTCTACTATTATATGAAACTTGCTAAAAACTGATCAATCATCTAACCTCTTTGTTATCTTGGGGTAAATTCTTTGTCTTCTTGGATCATGCCTCGAAGATTTTGTCTTCTGCTCCCCTCTTGTTACCCTTAATTACAGTGTTCTAGAAGCTGATCATTAGTTACCAAAATCTGCAGGAAGAATTCCCCATAGCTCCTCCCTGTGCCTTCTGCTATATTTCATTCAGACTTTCAAGGTCCAGACTGGGAAGGTTCATTTCTCCCTGTATAGGGAACTAGCCTACTGGTCATGTCCTGCTCTAGAATTAAAAGTGTAGCTGAAGTCAACATCCCAGGAGTCCTGTGCAGGGAATAAAAGATGAGGGAGGGGGAAAGTCCATCAGATTAGGCACAAAGATGACGCCTGACCAGCTTTTTCCCTCCCCATCCTCCAAATAACCATAAGTGGCCACCTATTTCTTTAATCAAATCTTTTTTTTTCCTATTCTGGCAACGGTGAAGTGAATTAGCAACAGCAATGTCTGCTCAGAGCAGTAACAAAGGTAGCAATGGGAGTGGAAAGGAAGATTTGATGGGGGAAGTGCTCTTCTTTTTTTTTTCTCTATCCTTTTTAATAGGTGACCTCTTAGATGGGAAACGTACAATAAAGTATTTTTGTTATTCTCTTAAAAAAAAGTGCCCCTGTTGAACAACTTGTCGATAAAATAAGGGTCATTCTCCTTGAATATTTGATTAGGCTTCCAGTGAAATGTAAGGAAGCAGCCATGACAGTTTATCTTTAATTGCCACGCCCATGGAAATTTTGGGTTTCTATGGAACTTCTGTGTACCAAAGCTGATGACTACATATCTGTTGTCTAAATGAACGGATTGTATCTCCAAATGTGTAAACGGGATTTTCTTAATATCCTCAAAGCAAAACACCCCCAAATTCTGACTTACTAGACATTAGCAGTAAGTATAGACTGGTTTATATCTAGTGCCAAGAAATGTACATGGACTAGGGTAAGACAGACCAGTAAGAGTACAGATATTGAGGGGCTGGTGACCAGTGTGAAAATATTTGTAAGGTTACCATAAGGCCATGCTCAGAAGATTGTATCTGAAGTTTCATAGGCCACCTTCAGTATTGATCTTCTTTCCAAAATCTTTGGAAGAGAAGGACAAATTTAAGAAAGTTAACGGACAGCAGTATATTCTAGCCTCAAGTTGATCCAGTAGTGATCCATCTCTGGAAATACATTTGTAAACAATAGGTGTCCCTAAACAACCCAAATGAAGTCTCAGCCTGGCATGGGAGCCAGAGTGTGATGTGCATTTCTCCAGCAAGGAAGTCCTGAGGGTTGGAGGCAGGCAGCCATGCAGTTCCATTGGGGCTCATGTGGGGTGTGACGACCACCATGGGCAGGCATGTGTAGGAGCAGATGGGGAAGAGAACTGGGACTCAGAGGAGCGGGGTTTCAAGCTGTTTCCTTTGGGCCTTCATTTATGTCTCTGAGTGTCACAGGTAAAATGGGGGAAATAAAGCCAACCTCATAGAGTTGTTGTGAGAATCACATGTAATAAAGATACATACTTTTATAATATGTAATTCACAATATATAAATATTTTTATCTAGAGTTCATTATTTCTATAATGGCTGTTTGCTTTGCTCTAAATTCTCATGCCTCCCTTTCTTTGTGATGATCTCTCCACCAACTTTCAGGATCCTGGTTTTTCTCCTTCCATATTGGAGAAGTCCTGACTCCTTTAGTGCCATCTTCAGTCATTGGTGTCCCCTCTTTCTCCACGGGTTCCTGTCCCTCTGCTACACTCGTGTTCAGCCCCTCGCCACCTGACCCTAACATCCTCTTTTTTTTCCTCATTTAGATCTTGAAATAATGTATGTGAAAGTTCAGGTATTGTTATTACTTTCTCACATTTTATAGGATAAAATCTCTACTTCAGCCCCAAAATCTGGCTTAAACTACGAAGACAAATTTTCCTTCCACTATGTCTGCTCACGCAAATGGCTGGTCTGTTGATTGTTCCTGATACGTTTTTTTTTTTTGCAGTCCTCCCTCTATCCTTTGGCTTGAGCCATTTCCCCTACCCGGGGTACCCTTTGACTTCTTTTCCCTGGACTGAAAAATCCTGGTGAAGTCTTCTAGCCTCCTTGAAACTTTCTTGCCTTGGCACTTGCTGAATCACGCATTCCTGTCTGCACCATTCATGAATGAATGTGGCCTTGAATTGTTAGCTCTCTTCATGATATGCTTCAAGGCTTGACTAAATTATAGACCCATTCTGGGAAGAGCTCACGTGTTCCCAGCAGCTGGCCAAGAAAGCAGAACACAACAGATATTTGTTCCACGCCGTAGGCAGTCCTGGTTCAAGGTAAACACATGATGCTACATTGGACGTTTAAAGAACTCTAACTGGAACCAAGACAAATAGAGAGCAACATGTATCCAAAAAACCAATTTACTTATCAAGAAACTATGAAATAACTATAGTAAGGCTCTTCCTTCAACAATAATGTGTTCTATTAAGGAAGTCCTCGGCTATGTACTGACAAGCTGTGGGCAAGATGTTTTCATAGTAACCAGGCCTAGAACAAGTAGAACAATCCGTATAAAACCAAAGGTTATCCTGCTTTTATTTATTTATTTTTTGACTCTTTTTCCCCTGTCCAGTTAATATTAAATACAGTTATCAGTGAAAGTATCAGTATAGCCAGGGGGAGCAACCCTTACTTTTTTCTCCTTAAATTGTTAAGCATCATCTTCTCCCCCTAAAGGAAGAAGATCTTAACAATGCAATGAATAAAGAGCGACAAGAGTCTTCAATAAAATCCAAACTGTTGAGACTGCAAAAAGATATCGAAAAAGCCTCAAGAGACCGGGAAGGTGTGTAATTGTATCTGTGAGTGGCCTGATAAGTGTTCTACTTGGAGGGTTCCTTCAGAGTTAGGGTGATTCCACTTTTGCAGACTGGGGCAGGGACCATCTCATTTAAAGAATCCTGTGTCAAACCTAATTTGTCTGAATAAAGAACAATGGGAAAGAAGACAGGAGAGCACAAACAGGCTGGAAATGACACTTTGGTCTATTTGAGAGAGCTATGTCACCATTTCCAGAAATGCAGCATATTGCTGTGTTTCTGAAATGGCTGGAATGAGGGACAATTTGCTTGGTTGAAAACGTGGTAAACCTGTGCACACAGCTTTTGGTTTTCTTGTTTGTTTCTTTTTAAACTATCCTTCCAAATGATGAAGCTAGGTATGTCAGAATGTGAAGCAGCTCTAAAGGGATACGGATAATAAAAACGACCCCACACTTGTGATTCTGGAATGTGGAGCTTATCTTATGTGGACCAGAGCGACACGTTGAAATGTAATCCCTGTCAGGAAATCCGAGGGAGTGAAATGTTTAGAAACCTAAATATCATAGTGAGGAAGAGCCTAACACTGTGGGAAGTGTTGGGAATGGACCACGGACTGGGTCCGCAAGGAGATTCAAAAGCTCATCTTGCAAAATAATCAAGATTTTTTTTAACTCCAGCATTTCTCAAATTTCATTAAATGAAGGTACAGGCCACTGGTTCAGTAAAATTTAGTAACAACTACGTGCAGAAAGAGCCTCAGCCATTGGGAAGCCCTCCTGGTATCACCTCTGGGCCCAGGCTCCGCTGCCTGTGGCCCCTCTCAGCTGTGTTCCGCCAGGGCAGGATGGACAGCGGTGACCGAGAGAATCATTTCATTGCTAGGTTTGGAACAAATGCTGAAATCCTACTCTAGCAACTCCGCCTTCTTGGACACAGAGAGCCAAAGAATCACAGCGGCCTTAATGGACGAGGTAAATATTTGCAGATTCTACCTTCCTAGGTTTAATGATGAAAGAGTTATTTTTAGGATGCTTGTTTTCGGGGCCCATTCGACCTCTCTTTGCCTTTCTTTTCTCATGACATACAACATTCTAGGAAGAGAGCTCCTATAGTCACCTCCTTGACGAGCAGTTTGAGGGATCCGGAAAAATTCAACTTAGAAATGTTTGCTTTAGTGTCCTTCCTGGAAAAGAATTGTGCCTAAAATAGAATTCCCCAAAATAGAATAATTCCATCAAGGTCTGGAAACCACGTGTACTTTAACCCAGTTAGGAAAAGTGATTAAACACACACACACAAACCCACAACCAGGGCCCGCATTCAGAAAGGTCTGGATCTGGATCCAGCCCTGCCATTTACAGTGACTTGGGACGACTTTAGTTTTCTCATCTGTAAAATGGGGATATTGGTCCCTACTTCAGAAGGTTATTGCGAGGATATAGTGTCGGTTAGAAAATGTCAGCACAGTGCACAGAGGAGAGCTGAAAACCTGGTAACTATGAAGATTCCATTTTCCACTGACCCCTCAGCGAACATCACGGTCTTCTGAAAATAACAGGGGAGCGGAAAGATGTGAGGCACAGAGTGAGGGGGGTAGTCTGGGTGTGTGGCAAAAGCTCCTGAGAAAAAGGGAAAAAACTTCAGAGGCTGAGGTTGTCTGAGGGGAGGGGAGGTGCTGTCAGGAGAGGGCAGGGAGAGAGGCATCTCTGGGCCTTTTTGCTGAGAGCCTGGACCTCAGCAGCCCCCAGGCATTTGTGGGAGTGATGGACAATGCAGCCGCTTCAGAGGAGCCCAGGTGAAAGAGAGGTTAGCAAAGTGCTGTGAATTCTATATAGGAATAAAGGCAAACAGATGCTATGAGCTATGTGTGCTAGATGCAGGTTTTCTGCTATGATTACAGAAATAGGAAGTTGACTGGGGTTAATATGAGAAGAATTCAGGAAGCGATAAAATCTTTAGCAATGTTTTGTAGGATATAGGAAGCTGGGCCAGCTATCCTTACCTTGTACCTAGCCTAACTGTCTTGTGAAAGCAGGTACCTAATAATTCTGTCCAAACAGGTAATTTCAGTAGTTCTTTGGTGAAAGGAGACAGATATAGCCAAGTACAGTTTAATCGATTATTTAGCAGAGGCTTCCTTTAGAGGAGATGCTGTTGGAAAAACAAACCTAATACTCTTAGGGAAAGAAAGGCCTGAATTCTGTTCACTTGGGAACAGAGCTCTAACATATTTGCAGTGACACATGGCTATAGTTTTTGTGAAATTATAAAGCAGTCTGTAGAACATTTTCTGTGATAGTGCAAAATGTTTGGTTTTCTAATTCTATGCAAGTAATATTTACCAAAATAAAGTCATATGGAGCGTTTTTTTGATGGTGTTAAGTTGTAAGTTTATTTCTTTGGTTGTTCTTGCATAGAATTTTGTCATCATCATTACCAGCACAGAACATGTATTGGGATCATCTGGGTACATGCTGGCCTGATCCACATAGTGGAGGGTATAAGGTCCGGGAGGGTCTGGCTCCTGAATTAATGGTGCTTATGATGGAGTAAATATGAACCTTTGAGCAGTGAATGGCAAATATCCGTGTAACTTGGCTACACAACCCTGCATCCGATGGGTAACATGAAGTCTACCCAGGGAAGGTTTCTTGCAGGAGGAAACTCTGTTTCATTTAAATTCTTCCTAATCCATTGCCTCTTGGTCCTTCAAGTGCCATATTTGAAAGAAGAAGAATGTTGATAACACATGTTCTAGGAGAAAGTGTTGTGGAAACTGAATATATTTAGAACAGATACTATCTTCAGACACTGGAAGGAGCACCACATAGGAGAGGAAGGAGACTTGTCCTATGATGCTCTCAGATGCAGACTAGGTCTAATGGTAGAAGATATGCGGTGGGTTTTGGTTTCATCTTAGGTAAGCCTGTCCCACAGTGCAGTCGATCAGAGGTGTTCAGTTCAGTTCAGTCCAACCGGAGGTGTTGTGGTCCCTTGGCAAGAATGTTAGGGTTAGGAATCCCCCTGCTGGATATGTGGAAAAGGAAGAAATAATGGTCAGGAAGAGATTGGATAAGCAGGCCCCTTCCAATGTTTAGACTCTGTTATTTGGTTTACCCTAACTGAACACAGCTTAACAAAGAAGTTATTACGAAGTTTCTAGTTCAAGGTCAAATGGAGAACAGGAGGTCAAATTCAGAACTAGGAGTGTATCTTTAGCTTCACTTATTTTTTTAAATGTTTATCTATTTATTTGTGTGTGTGACAGAGACAGAGAAAGCGAGGGAGGGGCAGAGAGAGAAGGAGACAGAGAATCCCAAGCAGGCTCTGCACTGTCAGCAGGGAGCCTGATGTGGGGCTCGAACTCACAAACTGTGAGATCATGACCTGAGATGAAATCAAAAGTCAGGATGCTAAACTGATTGAGCCACCCAGATACCCCTAGCTTCACGTATTTTTATACTCAGATACTCCAGACCATTGTTTCCAGTGTCCAGAAGTGTTACTGCAAACTTGTTGGGTAATATAAGACCTGATCTCTTTAAGAAAAACAATAACAGCAGCAGCAGCAGCAAAACAAAACCCATCTCACACTATTTCAGTTGGATTCTATCGATACAAGTTCAGTTGTGTTCACAATGCTGAGCACAATGTTCAACATCCTTTCTTCAAGGCCTCTGGAAGTCTACCTTCTGCAATCAACACTCATTATTCCCTTTCTCACTGCTCAGCAGAAAATAGCTCAGAGTAAAGCTATTTGTTGCCACAAAATACTGAGTAATATATCTATCAAGGTTTCTAGTTTACCCTATGTATAGAAGAGTCCAGAATGCGGTGCACTTCACAACTAAGCCTTTCCTTTAAAATACTGAAAAGTGTCCACTTTTTGCTCCCTTTAGCATTTTCTGTGCATATCTGCATGAAGTTGAATGTGTACCTTTCTAGACCTCTTTGTCATCTTGGAAGTTATCCTGATATCCCTTTACCCATCCAGTCGTACCTCATGTTCTAGAAATTTACTCACATGGCCAAATGATGTATCCACAGACCAACTTGAAACTAGACCTTTTGCAAGCAAACTCCTACAAACTGTCATCAGTGTTAGCAGAACTTGAGCAAAGACCTCAACCCAACCATCCCTGCAGTAACTCCATCTTCAGGTGGAAAGAAAAGGTAAAAATTTAAGAGATTTGGTTGTAATTTCTTGACTGGGTTTGCTGTATGGAGTGGCTTCAAATAGTACCGGGGCAAAAAAGGCTATTATGAATTACATGTGCCACATGTCCCAAATCCCAGTTGTGGAATTTTAAGATAAATTTATGTCTTACTCCTTCTGGGTGAAGTAACAAGAGTTAATCACAAATGAATACATTCTTTGTGGACTAAATATGAGGAGCTAGTAATTCTGTGGATTTCTTCTTCATCTTCCTCATACCTTAACTTTATTCTTTGAACATGCCTCTAGAATAAAATTTCTATGTGCCTAAATTGTAAGATTTTGTGATATACTCTAGTCTCATCCATTTCACATGGTACATGACGTGGATAAAGTGTGAGCATAATTTAAAAAATTCACACCGGTGTATTTTCCTGGTGATACATTATAAGGATTGATAATGAGCATGTGCATATATGTGGGTCACTGTACCTTGCAGCTGTTTTCCATTTCCAATCAGAAGGGGGAGCTGTAACCACCTTGTGATAAGGGGACTTTTTCCATGAAACTCAGCTCTAAAATGGTCTCAATCATGGCAAATTGAGTCATGGCAATTTCACTTGCATTAAAGCCAATTAAAGTTGAATTTGTAGAAGTAATGCTGTGAACGTTATTATTTGACCTTGAGGTGCACGTCAGAATTGCAACCACAGGGTGTAAAATGCAGTAATTGTCTAATTCTGAAAATATTAAGGCTTTAGAAATAAGAAAGCTTTATGGTAGAGTTTTTAAAACTATTGAATAATTCATTTATACTCTCCCCCCCCAAAATTAAAAAAAACAAATTCCTTAGGAAAACAGCTGTGGAAGAGTTACTTCTCATAAATACTTTTGATGACAGTGTTGTTAAAAATGACTTTTTTTTTTTTTAACAATTTAAACAGCAGCAGACACATAGTTATGTGAAAATATCTCGGCCTTTTCTGATGAAGGTGAGCAGGGCATCTTGTGGTGGGCAGAGAATCCCGAGTGCTTCATCTGCAGGTAATCCCAGGCCCACAATAATCTGGGGGGAGGTTCTATTGGTAAAGCACGTTGCTACATTTACATTTTATTTTCAGAATCCTTTGGGCATATATCAGCTCAAAGAAATTTACATTTCAGTTAGGACTGATTCATTTGTTGGTATCTGTAACTTTCTGTGCAGATGTTATCCAAAATTTGGGAAGAAGTCAAAAAGTGGAGGGTTGAGGAAAAAATGTATGATATGAGAAGGTACCTTCGATGACTGGCATCTGTGTTATTCAGACAGTCTGCATCTGCTGTCCTTACATTCAACCTCACACCCTTGTGAGGAGTTCTGTCTCCACTACCTCCTCCAAACTTCCATGGAAATCCTGTCCTTTCTGTGAGAAACACGGTGATCCCAACCCTACCTACTCCCTTTATTCAGCTGCCTTATATTAGCCATTTGCCAGCTCACACCCACCACATTTCACCTTTCAACACACAGATACAAGCTCACATACACACACACACACACACACCCTATCATTGTCCCTTGTTGTTTAACTATAGTTACCATAACCTTGATTCTCAAGTTTCTTGATGAGAAGTTGGTGAAAAGAGTTTCAGTAAAACCCAGGACGTTATGGTCCACTTGGTGTATTAAAGACTCGCGATCGCATTAAGAAATAGTTCCATCAGTACCTAGGGAGGGTGGTAACAGACACGTGCACTAGCTGGCTCTGATCTATTCCTGAATGGCAAAACTGGTGTATGTTTTCCAAAATATGCTTCAACTACCACACATACTAGCTAACTGGTGATGACAAGCTCATGTGGGAAACAACTTTAAATTGTCATCTTTATTGTTTTTTCTCCAGACTCATTATTTTCCGTACTATGATATAGTTTTTGATTATATAATATACATAGTCCATATACACAGTAGGTATATCATAAATGGTTACTATACCCAGGAACGAAGATTATGTGAAATTATAAACTTTCCCTTTGAGAAGATGTCAGTATATTTAAGCTCAGCACCACACTATTCAATAATTGAAGAGCTTCCCATCATATTCATCTTGCCTACTGACACAGCGTTACTAATTATTACTGGATCCAACTTTCAGCGTCTGGTGTGGCCCAGCTTGGCAGTGGTCTTTGCAAGGCTTTATATTCTTTCCAAGCCAGACAAGATGATGAATTAAATTTGGAAAAAGGTAAGAATCATTTTCAAATAGTTTGACTGCCTTCCCATTTGATTTGACTAAAACTCCTGTCCTTGTTACAACAGCCTTAAAAGTTACTACAACATCAAATCATTTCAGGGTTATAATGACCCTTCTTAGAAAATAAAGATAAAGCACATCGAAAATAAGAGTCACATAGTAAAAATAGGTAACATTTATTCCGTGTTTACTGAGTGCTAGATATTGCTACAAGCACATTGTCCCATTTAATGTTCATAAAAGCCCTGTGAGGTAAGTATTATTATTTATTCCCATTTTATTGTTGAGGAGACTAAGGCATAGAAATGTTAAGTACTTTGGCTAAAGTTACAGGAAGTGGTAGAACATGCTTTGATCTCAGAAACCCAGAGTCATGCTTTTTATCACAGGGCTAACCTGGGTGAGAATGTCAGTAATGGAAAGTTACTAGAAGAGTAGCCTCACCTTTTTCCTTTTCAGAAAACTAAACACACAAGAATGTGAAATGACTTCCTTTC
The DNA here is from genome assembly GCF_022837055.1 of Prionailurus viverrinus. Taxonomy (NCBI): domain Eukaryota; kingdom Metazoa; phylum Chordata; class Mammalia; order Carnivora; family Felidae; genus Prionailurus; species Prionailurus viverrinus. Next base: position 59,174,612 of record NC_062568.1, on the reverse strand, counting down.
ATGGCGTAGGGTAAGCTCGAATTCTAGAAGCCAGGTCAGAGGACTTCCAGCTTAATGTTTCTCCCACTTATCCCTTAGAACAGAGTTTTATGGCCAATCTAAGGAAACAACCCCTTTCTCTGTGTCACAGATTTTTGATGAACATGGAAAGGTATGCTGTCATAGGTTACCTAGACCTCAGCATTAAATAAGAAACAGCCACTAGCCTCAACTTTCCTTGTGTGTCCGATGAACAACCATATTTGGATGTTAAAGCTGAGATCTGGAGATGAAATGGTTAGTGAGAAAGGGTTGTGTTGTAGGAGAGAGCTGTTTACCTGCAAGCAGGACATGGTGTCCAGAGCCAACAGGAAGTCGTGATGGATTTTGCAGCCATACAACAGGGACACCATGTCTTTGCTCTTGGTTAACGGGTGCTTCCTTTTCAGTTTGCTGGTCAGATTTCTTCAGCGACTACTTCTCCTTCTAGTTCAGAAAGAAATAAAGATAAGAAAAAGGGTAATATAGTAGACCCTCTCCTCTGTTCATCTTAAATCAATGTTGCCTTTACCTAAAGTTGGAAGTGTTAGAGAAGTCACTTTGTTCTTCATCACATCATCATAAGGTTACCTACAGCAGTAGGTAAATGAAATGCTGTATTCCCACTTTCCATGTGAATAAAAAACACATTTCCCAGATGCCACCTAGACCCCAGGGCCTGAGTTTGAGGTGCATAGTTACACAATAAACTTATTATCTTCTTTGTCTTCAGTTCTCTGTTGGCAGCAAAGTCTACTTATACTTTATCTCGTAAGTGGGTTCTTTATTAAAACATTTTTTTAATGTTTATTTATTTTTGAGAGAGAGAGAGAGAGACAGAGAGAGAGAGAGTGTGAACGAGGGGGCGGGCAGAGAGAGAGGGAGACACAGAATCCCAAGCAGGTTCCAGGCTCTGAGCTGTCAGCACAGAGCCCAACGTAGGGCTTGAACTCATGACTGTGAGATCATGACCTAAGAGTCACCCAGCCACCCCTATAAATGAGTTCTTTAAATAAAAGGAACCATTGGAGGCTTCAGAAAGCTGGCAACAAGATTTTAAATTATTTGTTTGAATTCCTGTTAGTGGACTGTGTCAGTCTGCTGACTTGAGAGAATTCATTGGAGGTAGAATGTAGGCTGAGAATGATCTTTAAGAATAAAAAGTGATTTATGAGTGAGGTGAGATAGTAGGGGTGGATGTGGACAGTCTCCTTTGCCTAAGAAAGAAAATCACTGGGGAAGAAAATGAATGGAAGAAAGACTAAAAAATGACCTCAGAATGATGCTCAAGGTCAAGGAGCTCTCTTGCATCACGAAGGAAGTGGATGTTTCTACTCTAATGTGCAGAAAGCAGCCAGAGAGGAAGGACTCTTTCTCACAAGGGAAGGATTTAGCCAGAGTATTTGGGGGTGTCTATGGTTAAGCTTTTAGGGTTATTAATATCAGAATAGTATTTGTTAAAAGAGAGAGAATTAGAGAAGGGCCATGTGTTTCTTAGGAATTCTATTTGAATCATTGTTTTAAAAAGTATTGTCTTGGGGCGCCTGGGTGGCACAGTCGGTTAAGCGTCCGACTTCAGCCAGGTCAAGATCTCGCGGTCCGTGAGTTCGAGCCCCACGTCAGGTTCTGGGCTGATGGCTCAGAGCCTGGAGCCCGTTTCCGATTCTGTGTCTCCCTCTCTCTCTGCCCCTCCCCCGTTCATGCTCTGTCTCTCTCTGTCCCAAAAATAAATAAACGTTCAAAAAAAAAAAAAAAAAGAAAGAAAATTAAAAAAAATAAAATAAAATAAAAATAAAAAGTATTGTCTTCAAATTGACATTTTATTAAACTTACCAAAATTGCTGAATGGGGAGTTAAGTTTCTGTGCAAGCTATGAGTTGGAACTTTGGACTGTGAAATTGGCACATGTAATGGAGGGAAGCCGTCTCGATCTAAAGAAAAGTCTGATAGCTGAGACATAATAGTCACCATAGCAGACTGTCTTGGCCACCAACATGAGAAACCCTTAACACACAGACACCAAGAGAAGAGTTTGATGACAAGCTGCATCTGACGTGAGCCATCCAGCATGAGAAGGATATATGATCCAACATGATTCTGGGTTGTTTTTTTTTTTCAAATTTTTGATGTTTGTTTATTTTTGAGAGAGAGAGAGAGAGAAGAGAGAGACAGAGTGCAAGCAGGGGAGAGGCAAAGAGAGAGGGAGACACAGAATCCAAAGCAGGCTCCAGGCTCTAGGCTATCAGCACAGAGCCTAATGCGGGGCTCGAACCCGGGAACTGTGAGGTCATGACCTGAGCTGAAGTCGGACACTTAAGCGACTGAGCCACCCAGGGGCCCCAATGCCACTTGTTTTTAATGAAACTATTTTATGGCATAACTTCGATTACTCATTATCTTATGCTTTTTAATATTCTCTGCATTATGCCTGCTTCACACAGAGGTGTTCAATAAATTTGGCTTTACCTAAATCACATGCAGAGACTGATGCTAACAAGTAACTCCTTGAAAGCACAATCTCCTTAAAATTGTTTTACCAACTGGATTCAGGCTTGTGCTTAAATGGCAGAGACCTGTTTGTCTAACTAAATGTGCATTTTTACAGGCGACATTGTGACTATATACAAGAAAGAAGAAGAAGGATGGTGGTTTGGTTCTTTGAACGGAAAAAGGGGTCATTTTCCTGCCGCTTACGTGGAGGAGCTCCCTTCAAATGCTGGGAACCCGGCTACGCAGACGTAAGACAAGATTCCGAACATGCCGCCTTAGTCCGTAAACTTCACAATGCAGTGCAAATAAAGATAAATGCTGTAATCTTTACAAATAGGTAACGGTGTCCTCCCTGTGTGTCATGGCACTTTGCACTCCTGCTTATTTGCCTGAAACAGAGTTAGAAGATGGAGAGCAAAGGGAGAAAAGAAAGAGACCCTGCAGTTCCTAGAGTTTTCGAATCCTAGGAGACCCTAGAGATGCCCCAGCACAGCCCCTGGTGTCACACACAGAGAGACAGAGCTCAGATCATTCAGCCACTTGCCTGAAGTCACATAGTTTTCTGGTAGTGCTGCAGAGATTAGGACTTAGATGTCTTTTTCATCTGGATCGTGTGCCAACAGGCCAGAGCAGGCCTGTGAGGGGTCAGGCAGTGTCTGGGAGACAAGGAAGACCAGATTAAGTCTGAGAAGAAGAGTTCAGCAGAGCCCTGGCAGATAAGACCCCTGGGAGATAGGCCCAGGTTAGGAGAGGGTAGAATAAAGAATCAGGAGCTGAGGCCAAGAGTCCCTATGATCAGGAGAGGGGATGCTAGACAAGAGGTCTGGATACTAAGTGAAGGTCAGTGTAGAATGGAGCCCCATCCTGAGCCAACCTTCTGATGTAGTGGCTTCTTGTAAACCTTCTATGCACAACCAGAAGTTCTATTAGAAGTGAGGTCAGGTGTGAGCCAGAGATGGTTTGGAATCTGAAAGCGAGAGCAAGGTGGATAGGAAAGGGTTAGGAAGGAGACAGTGCCTGAAAACTCTTGCCTCCTTGTCCATTTGGAAACTTCATATACCAATTTAGAGGTACGAAACTCGCACTTCCCAATTAGTCAGTGTGAAGAGAATATCCTCAGCAGCTTCCTAGTGAAAGGAACCTTAAAACGCTAATGAGTCTCTCTGGATGGAAAGTTCTGGAAATCAACATTTACGGTTAAAATGGAATATTTAGAGAGAAGCAGTTTTATGTTCCTTCCTCAAATGCCCTCTAATGGGTAAAGGTTGGGGATGAGACAGGGTAGGCCTCAAATTCTTCCCAAGGGGAACATTTTAAAATGGAGAGAAGTGGTTCAGCAGCATCTTTCAGAAAATGACCTAAGTCAGCCTGGAGATCACACTCTATTGAGTGGAAGGTCCTGGTGTTAATAGAAACATCTGGGCATGTTTACTATTGTGCCTAATAGTCTGACATTAGAGTAATTAAAATCCATTCCATTACTGTCCTGCCACCTACATCTTTACTTTTAATTAAATTTTGCACTTTCAAAAAGGAACTTTTCAAACTAAGGTACCTATGTTTTTTATACTCTGCACCACTGCACTCCTATAGCAGGATATAATGAACACATAGAGATATTTATAGATAGAGATACCAGACCTGAAGGAGCACAAGTAAAATTTGTTATGTGAGACATAACTTACAGCCTAGAAGAGCAGATCAGAAGTTTTAATGTCACCCTTAATGGTGTACTAATGAAGGCTTTCTACATGTAGAAAGTTGGCTGAATAATAGGCCATTAGACCATGAACAGAAAATTTGAATTTATATTTCCTCTTCATCTTACTTCTTTCCATTAAGCCTTGATGTATAAAAAATTGTGTGGCAATTGACTGCAGCCTACAATGGATCATTTGTGTAGAGAAAGTGATGATAATGGTGGTTGGGCCCTGAAACTCACTGGAAGCAATTTTCAAAGAAGGACGCCCCTCTTTCTTCATAAGTCAGTTTTACTTTGTGAAAACATAAATGATTTCCCTGTTTTGTAATGTTGCTCAAAATTCTTTTTGCATCTGTGTTATATAATATTTAAACCTCAAAGAAATACTATAGGGAAACTATATATACAAATACAGTTGGGTAGGACAGACTTGTTGAATATCCTTTCAGTTGGGCAAGAATTTTCCGATTGGACAGGTAGGAATGGTAGCCCTTATATTTAGATAAAAATTAAATGTATATTGTGAAGATTAATGATGTACAAAAGTCTTCCATACAGAATAAAATAATTTTTAATATTCATACTTTTAAACTCTTTATTGGGCTTTCATAATTACACCACACTATTCAGTTCCATATCTCAGGAAGTTTTTAGCAACATTAACAACCTGAAATATAGGCAGTAGGGGTCTGAGCCACTGAAAACATCACAAGGCATTTTTCTACTTTATCTTCTTTCTAGTAGAATGCAAACTGATACATCTATCATGCTATCAACCAGAAAGATCTATGAATTTCATTTTTTTTGCATTTTCAATTACCCAGAATAATTAATATTTATAATGACAAAAAGCAATTTTATCACTTAAAGTGCCTTCCGATCTATCAAAAAGTAATATCCAGGTTAGGGTAAAGTAAATTTTATTGCACAGTATTATAAGGCTTTAACTGATCAGTAATTTGAGCAGAGGGTAACTTTGTTCTCCCCTCCCCCCAAAAAACCCTCCTCCCTCAAAATCTTAATGGCCTTGGGGTTGTAATCAGCCTGGCCTAGAGCAAGAAAAGTGCATTAGGATCAAATAACATGTCCTATTGTTCTTTGCAGTGTTACACAGGAAGCGTGTATAATCCCAGGGCGAATATGCTTGGAGGTGGGGGCAGGGGGCCTACAAACCGGTGGGACTGGACTGGGACTTGGACCAGGGTTGGGGACACAGCAGAGAAGAGCAGGAATCTTTTGCAGAGGGAGTGCAGCTACTCGGATAGAACTACAAGGATAGTGTCAGAGATTTTGGGAAGCTGTGATCCAGAGTGCAGAGCCCTGCTGAGCCAAGGATGCCAGGCCTCCCACTCCCAATCACAAGCACCATGGACAATAAACCACCAAGCCAGAGAATCCAGGTTGCGCTTTAGCCGGGAGCTCGGTTTAGGGAGACTAGGTGGACCTGTGGGTGCCTGCAGCTGGGGAAATGTGCCTAAGCGGGACATCCCAGTGGCCACCCCCTGGAGGGCGGGGGTCACGGCAATGGGAGGAAAGCAGCTTCTGCCAACCGGCCAGAGTTTGGAATAAAGAGACTTGCACAGAATTCGAGTGAAATACTCTTTCTTGGAGGAGCTACAGGATAAGGAGAAGCCGACCTGGGCGTGGAAGCAAACCGAACTGGCCAGAGAAAGACCTTGATTCCACAGCTCAGGACTAATGATAGAGATCTGGGGACCACATAGGGAGTCACACCAAGGAGTGCCTGGAAAGGACTGGGACCTGCCTAGCCACGTATATGAGGTGGCAAATGTGTTACTGAGCTCAGTCTCAGCTGGCTTGTAACTTGGGTTTTTCTGACACTGGGGCAAATGGCTCAGTGCTTGCTGCAGCGATTCTCTGAGTGCGGTGCTGGGACCGGCAGCACCGATATAACCTTGGACTAAGTTAGAAATGCAAAATGTCAGCCCATACTTTACCCTCGGCCAGAAACACTGACGTCTGTGGGTTAGGTGTTTCTAGTGCAAATTGAAGCTTGAGAACCACTGACTCACTTGAATGAATCCTGAGAATAGTGTCTAAACTACAGACGCACCGCGGAAGGAGCACTGTTGAAGGAGAAAGTGGAGAATACCACGTACCCAGGAAGGCCGCTCTAAAAAAAGAAATATCCCTTCCTTTTGGTCCAATAAGTTTTTAAAGATGAGTGTTGCTGGGGACTGTGTCCAACAAGGCTTTCTCCATTGTGAGGGCTGCTCCTTTTTCCTCTTCTGTCACATGCTCACTCTTGGCCCAGGGAAGAAGGAACACTTTGGACTACATTACACCCCCTCACAAGAGACTCCTCTTCTTTCTCAGCCACTTACTTGATATTCTTGTTAGCAGAAGAAAGCCTGGTATGGTCCCTATCTTAATACTAGAGAATGAGAAGCAAACAGCTCTCCCCTCACAATCCATTCCCCTTTACTCCCCACCCCACCACCCAGGGTCTAAGAGTAGATAATCCTCCTTCTGACTTATGATCAAAAGTCAATAGCAGCTTAACAACACTATGCCACCAATGCCTATGTCATCTATCTCACTATCTCATCAGGTAGGCATTTTATCATCTCACAAGAAGAAGTGTGAGTACAGTACAATAAATACAGTACAACAATCGATCATGCACTAGGCCACAGAACAAGTCTCTAGAACGGTCTGACCACAATATAAGTTAAAAATTACTAAGAAAAGGATAATTTAAAAACCACATGCATTTGGAGAACACATACATATGTGCACCTCCACGCACCTAAGCACATATATGTACACACACACACACACACACTTCTAAATAAGCCATAGTCAAAGAAGAAATCTTAATAGAAATTTTAAAATATTAGAAATAAAAAATAGGAAAGCTACTACATATTAAAACCTGTAAGTCTGGGAAAGCAGCTTAAAAAATTCTATAGGGAAAAGTAGAAAGGCTAAAATTAATGAACTAAGTATCCTAAGTATGGATTTATAAAAACAACAGCAGAATCAACCCAAATAAAGCAAAGGAAATAAAAAGAAAAGAAAGAGCAAAAGTTAATGAAGTATAAAACAAAATAAAATATTGAATTAAGCTGTTGATTGGTTCTTTGAAAGGATTAATAAATTGAGCAAACCTTTGGCAGAATTAAGACCTTATTTATAAGGTAAAAGTGGACATACTACAGCAGATACATAAAGTTAAAATCACATACTATCAACAACTTTACACCAATAAATTTGTAGAAAAGCAAGCCCAAAAGACAAAATTCTAAAAAAAATACGCATTATCAAAACTCACTCAAGAAACAAAATATAACTGGATAATTTAATTACTATTAAAGACATTTAATGAGTATTTGCAAAATAAATCTTCCTACAAAGAAAACACAGGCCAGATAGTTCCATAGATGAGTTCAAAAACAGATAATCTCATTCAGACTTTTTCAGGAAGTAGAAAAAAAAGGAACACAGCTGAACTATTTTCAAGGTTTGAGGGTCTAGGATAACCTTGATACCAAAACCAAAGTTAATATACAAAAGAAAATTATAAGCCAATCTCATTTATGGCTATAGATATAAAAATTTAAACAGAATATTCACAAACTGAATCCAACACTATTGAAAAAAAAAAAAAAAGATTGCACATCATGGATAATTGGATTTATTCCAGGAAGACAAGGTTGATTCAATATTAAAAAAAAAAAAAAAATCTATTGATATAAATCACTATGTTGACAGATTAAAGATGCAAATCTATATAGATGCAGAAAAAACATGATAACATTAACAAACATTCATAATTATTTTAATTTAATTTAATTTAATGTTTATTTTTGAGAGACCGAGCACGAGAGAGGGAGGGGCAGACAGAGAGGGAGACACAGCACACAAAGCAGGCTTCAGACTCTGAGCTGTCAGCACAGATCCCAATGTGGGGCTAGGACCCACGAACCGTGAGATCATGACCTGAACCATGTCAGACGCTTAACTGACTGAGCCACCCAGGTGCCCCCATGATAATTACTTTTAGTTAACTGAGAATACAAGCAAACTTCCTTGACCTGATCAACAGAAAAGAAAATGGCAAGTTTGGGAAACTACCATAGTACAGCATAGCTGAAACTCAGATTAAATGACTCGCTTAAGATCAGGTACCACAGACTGGACCACATCTTAATTCTCAGATTTTTCCACAACACCATTTTGATGCTGGCAAACAGAACTTTTCACAAATTATTCAAGATTTATCATTATACTTTGAATCTCATATATTGCCTCTTTCAAATGAAAGACCTTATCCTCAGCTGCTTCCAGCTGGTTGCTAAGAGAACGGGAAACGTGACTAAACTCTAAACATTCTTCACATCATACCACATCATAGAGTGTTCACGCTTCTCACCATGATGTATTTAACGATAACCAAGAAAGGGGCTGATTTTAAATAGCTTCTATTTCCTCCAGTTTACTTGACAACTGGACTCTATTTCTACTTAGATGAAACTCTTCATTCGGAATGAATCTTATTCTCTGTTAGCTCGTCATTAAGTCAAGAGTCGCCTGCAGGGCCATCTTTATCACCTAAAAATGGCTGAAGATAGCGGCAACACACCTGCGGGTATTATTGAACAAGTTAGCTCCTTTTCAAAGGCTTAATTTTGATTTCCTATTAAATAATTTTCTATTGAGTCTGGACGGTGTGCTCGACATTAACAGGTATTTCTTAAGCTTCTACTTTGTGCCAGACACACTATGCAAGGGAATAGCAAAATAGGCAATTTGCTGTCACGGTACACAAATCAAAACAGAACTAATGGTCTCTGTCTAGGAATTTTCTGAGTTGGAGGAGAAGTAACTTTGTAATCCTCATCAGCTGGGAAATTGAAATTTTTAATGCATTTGAACGTTTTAGCAGATTTTGTGCCAATTATTTGTTTTTTAACTTGAACAGTGTAGTGATTGAGTTTAATTTTTAAAATTTTTTTCTATTATTATTACTTTGAGAGAGAGAGAGCATGAGCAGAGAGAGGGGCAGAAAGAGAGAGAGAGAGAGAGAGAGAGAGAACCCCAAGCAGGCTCCATCTCAATGTGGAGCCCAACACGGGGCTTGATCCCACAATCCTGGGATCATGACCTGAGCCAAAATCAAGAGTCAAACGTTCAAACAACTGAGCCATCCAGGTGCCCCTTTTAATATTTTTTAAATTTAATTTTTAAAGATCTCATTGTTCATTTTATTACAAAATTAGTCTACTCCATTTGGATTCCATTTTATTTATTATTTGTTTTTAAGTTTATTTATTTATTTTGAGACAGAGAGAGGATGAGCAGGGGAGGAACAGAGAGAGGGGGACAGAGGATCTGAAGTGGGTTCTGTGCTGACAGCAGAGAGCCCCATGTGGGGCTCAAACCCATGAACTGTCAGATCATGACTTAAGCCAAAGTCAGATGCTTAACTGACTGAACCACCCAGGTGCCCTTGGATTCCATTTTAATCAGCTTTACTACTTGTGTGTTTCTTTTCCATTTAGGAAAATCTTACCTTTGTATCTTGTGCTTTATTTCCATATCAGGAAGATTTTAAATGGTTAAAATTATTTTTTCAAGTTTATTTATTTGTTTTGAGAGAGAGAGAGCAAGCACGTGAGCTGGGGGAGGGGTGGAGGGAGAGAGAAAGAGAGAGAGAGAGGGAGAATCTTAAGCAGACTCCATGATCAGTGCAGAGCCTGATGAGGGGCTGTCTCACAAACTGTAAGATCATGACCTGAGCCAAAATCAAGAGTTGGATGCTTAACCAACTGAGCCACCCAGTCACCCCTAAAATTATTTTAGTTTTGCAATATACCATCCTAAATACAATGTATAAAAAAGAGCAAACTTAATGAGATAGTTTGGTTTGATTTTCATGTGTATTTTTATTCATTCAAAGTGACATTTTCACAATGTAGCCACTGTATCATTTAAGATAATATATTGGTAATATTAGCTCCAGAATATTCCTGGGTTGGCACATAGTGACCCTCAACAATTAAGGTCTTTATATTTGACTGAACAAAGAGTTATACCTAAGTCAACAGCCCTCCGTCCAACATTTCCATAAAATTGATGACCGCAGTCCTCGAGGCTTAGAGACTGTTTCAGTGAGCCTTTTGGGTCCAAAAGGCCAGGTACTCTGCTCATTGTCTTCCCAAGATTTGAAGCTGTTTTGTTGTCTTGGTGAAGGTATTTCCTATGGATCCAGACAAAGCATATTCCTCTACTTTCAAGAGAGTTTACCTTTCTTTCTCTTAATCTTTATACTTCTAAAGAAACACAAATGCTACGTTATATTATTGAAGTTCAAGTTTGTTTAGAATCTTTGTTAAGGGCTTTGTCTTCATATACTTTTCCTGCAATGCAGCACAGAAATACATAAGGTGTAGTCCAGGTGAAGCTTGTGAATTAGGTGGCAGACCGCCACCTACGTTTGAATTCCGACTCTAACGCTTACTAGCTGTGTGACTCAAAGTTACTAGAACTCTTACTATGTTGGATTTCTTATCTGTAGAACAAGGTTATGGATAGTGTCTACCTCACAGGCTGTTGAGGAAATATAAATGAGTAGACATATGTAAAGGGCTTAGAACAGTGCCAGGCACATAAAAGTTTTTAAAAAGAAATAGCTATTTTTCTAAAGCGTCCAGCCCGAACCAATTCCAATTTTGGAACGAATCAACTTCTCAGGTGAGAAAACAATTCACTATAAAGTTCTACTGCTTAAGGCCTTTTGTTTCGTATGATAGTGCACTTTTCTTTGGACCCCAGCAGTAAAGCTGGTTCCTACATTGTCCTTTTGGGACTTTCCTCCTACCTGGCCTTACCTCCCAGATCTTGCCCTACCTCCACGCCCATTTAGAAATGAAAAATGGCTGTCCCTAAAGAGAAATGGACCCTAGGTGGAAGGAAGCTCCCCATTTCTTCTCTCATCCCCAATCTCTATTTCTGTAACTTGCAGGTGAAAGGAACCCTTCAGAGTTTCTTACCAAGGCAAGCCCGCTCAATGCCTTCCTCACCACATGATACAAAACATTGTATCTTCAAGAGTTTGTGCTATGAGACACGGTTTTTGTCTAGTTTCAGTGAATGAAGATTTTTCTTTGTTTTATGCTTGTTCCTTGTAGATACAATTCAGGTAGGGAATTAAGTAAATATATATTCACTGTAGCAGTAACCTGATATTTTTTGATGTCAAATTATCTAGTCTGTCCCTTAGAGAACTATAATGCCCCTTCTCTTGGCTCCATTTTTGAAGTTAACCTACCTCCACACCTGGGTTACAGCCGGGAGCTAGTCTAATCAAAGTATGTACTTTACCCCCTGATCACCAGTGATTGGTTCAGGGATTGGGATCAGCTTGGAGTTGCTGGGGTCTACCATGTGGGGCCTCAACCTAGAAAAAAACAGCTAAGCAATGGATCCACTAATATAATTTGAGCTCCAAATCAAGCTAGGTCCACAAAAACCAAAATCGGGTTTTGATACAATTTTATGTATTCATTTAAATGTAGTTATATCAAAAAATAAGGCCAAATGTAAAGGTCTGCTTAGGAAAGCTGTACTTTTGCTCATTGTACTGTCACTGTTAAAATATTCCCTTGAGTCAAGACGGTGATAAAATAGGATAAGACGTTGTCAGGCACAAGCTCCAGATGCCTCTCTGGGGACAAAGGAGCTGGCTGGAACCATCTCCCTCCCCTGCTCCTCAGCATAAACACAGAGCCACCTGAGGGAAGCAGCTCAGCCTGTACACTGGCTGCCTAACTTGCTTATACCAACGCCCTCCCGTCCCCCCGCCCTTACTGACCCATGCTCTGGTGGGACTGCCCTTCTCAGTCAAGGTTGTCTCAGTCCCCGTGTGGCAGGCCCCTCCCCCAGGAGACCAGCACAAACCCCTGCCCACACCACCTCTGTCAACCAGAGAGTTCTACAGGGCCTCAGTTCTGGCGGAGTTGGTGTCAGGTTTCACAGACCAGAGCACATCTAGTTAAAACTCTCCACATTCAGGCCGGGGACCAAACACTGCCCACAGTAGTCAAGGAAAAACTCTGCAGACAACTGGCCTGAAAGATAGAGCAACCAAAACATGCAGCACATACCAGAGACACCCTGTGAAGTGCCATGAATTGGCAATACCTGACCTCTTCTTCATACGGCCATAACTTGCAGGGGCAGGAGTATAATTGACTTTCCAGCACAAAGTAAAAGTCAGAGACTTAAACAAAATGTCAAGACAGAGGAATTTACGCCAAATGAAAGAACAAGATAAGACTATGGCCAAAGGCCTAAGCTAAACAGATATAAGTAACATGCCTGATGGAGAATTTAAAACAACAATCATAAGGATCCTCACTGGGCTTGAGAAGAGAATAGAAGACATCAGGGAGACCTTTACCACAGAGATAAGTTAAAAAAAAATCAGAATGAAGACTGCAATAAATGAGATTGAAAACAGGCTTGGTGCAATGAAGAGTAAGTTGGAAGAAGCAGAGGAATAAATTAGTGACTTAGAAGACAAAATAATGGAAAGTAAGCTGAACAAAAGAGAGAAAGAAGAATTATGGGGCATGAAAATAGAGAACTCAGTGACTCCATGAAATGTAATAACACTTACAGGAGTCCCAGAAGAAGAAGGAGAGAAAAGTTAGCAGAAATTTATTTCAAGAAATAACAGCAGAGGGGTGCCTGGGTGGCTCAGTAGGTTGAGTGTCCAACTCTTGATTTCAGCTTGGGTCATGATCCCAGGTTCATGGCATTGAGCTCGGTGTTGGGCTCTGCACTGAGCATGGAACCTGCTTAGGATTCTCTCTCTCTCCCTCCCTCCCTTCCTCTGTCCCTCTCCCCCACTCACATGCTCTTTCTCTCTGAAAAGAAAAGAATAGAAAAGAAGGGAAAAGCATAGAAAAGAAAAAAAGAGAAAAGAAGGAAGGGAAGGGAAGGGAAAGGAATGGAGGCAGAAAATCTCCCTCAGCTGGGCAAGGAAGGAGAAATCCATATCCAAGAGGCACAGAGAACTCCCATCGAAATCAACAAAAGCAGGCCAACACCTGGGCATATTCTAATTAAATCTGCAAAATATAATGATAAAGAAGAAAGTCTTAAAAGCAGCAAGAGAAGTCCTTAATTCGCAAGGGAAAATCCATAAGGCTAGCTAGAGATTTCTCAACAGAGACTTGGCAAGCCAGTAGGGAGTGGCATGATATATTCAAAGTGCTAAATGGGAAAAAACTGCAGCCAAGAATACTCTATTCAGCAAGGCTATCATTCAGAATAGAAGGAGAGATAAAGAGTGTCCCAGACAAACAAAAACTAAAGGAGTTCATGACCACTAAACCAGATCTGCAAGAAATATTAAAGAGGACTCCTTGAGTGCAAAGGAGACCAAAAGTGACAGACAAGATCAGAGAAAATCTCCAGAAACAACGAAAAAAACCAAGTAATAAAATGGCTATAAATACATGCCAATAATTACTTTGAATATAAATGTACTAAATGGTCCCAATCAAAAGACATAGGGTGGCAGAAAGGATAAAAAAACAAGACCCATCTATATGCTACCTACAAGAGACTCATTATGAACCTTAAGACATCTGCAGGTTGAAAGTGAGGGGGTGGGGAAATATTTATCATGCAAACAGATGTCAAAAGCAAGCCAGAGTAGCAGTACTTATATCGGACAAATACTTTTTTCTGTTCTCATATTGTTTTTATCCTGCTTTAGTGTTAGGGTAATACTGGCTTCACAGAATGATTTTGAATGTGTTCCCTCTATTCCAGTATTTGTAAGATTTTGATACAAATTGTCATTAATTATTCATTTAAATGTTTGGTAGAATTCACCAATGAAACCATGTAGTCTTAGGCTTTTCTGTGATGGGAGATTTTTGATTCCTAGTCCAGCTTTCATTCTTATTCTTGATCTAAGATTTCCTATTTCCTGGATTCAAGATTCATGATTCAATTTCAGTAACTTGTGCATTTTTTGGAATTACCTGGGCTTTTCCCCTAAGTTTTAGAAATTGATTTGTTAGTGATGGTTTATAGTAATCTGTTATCACACTATGTATTGCCAATTTTGTTCATTTTTTTTTTTTAGAAATCTGGTCATTACTTTCAATGTTATGTTATTGTTTATTCTGGTCTCTATTTCCAATTTTTATCTGCTTCCTCTACTAAATATTGGCTAACCTTTTTTTTTTTAGTTTCTTGGGGTGCAATATTATTTAAACCACTTTTCTTAATACAACCATTTATGGCATAAATTTCACTCTAAAATCTGCTTTTGCTGCATCCCATAGGTTTTAGAATATTGTGTTTTCTTTTTCTTCTGTTTTCACATATTTTGATTTGCCGTTTGATTCCTTATTTGGCCCACTGCTTGTATATTAGTATGTTGTTTAATATTTACATATTAAATATTTGATATTAAAAAAAATAAAATGTTGAAAAAAAAGTCTTTGTTAGTAGCACACACTCCAATCTCTAGGGCAGTTTATTAGCTTTTTATCTCTGCAGAAAAATCCCAATCAATGGTTCCTAAAAGCTGGCCTGCACACTGGGATGGGCCAGTGATAACATTCCTACCAACCCATAGCATTCTTCTCAGATAAATTCTACTGCTATATGATGGTAAGCAGAGCTCTGAGCCAAGTCCTAGGCATAAGAGGCAACTGAGGGGAAGTGCTCTGAAACTCTCTTCCTAATATATATATATATATATATATATATATGTATGTATGTATATACTCTCTTCCTAATATATATATATGTATATGTATATGTATATATATATATATATCCCCCACACACATTTATCATAGTATACTATCTTTCATCTTAAAAAGAACACATTTGACTTTATAAATTTTATTTAAGATTTTAGTTAAAATAATTTAAAGAAATAAACCACAGAAATGTTACAAAAATACAAAAGAATTACAGGCAAACAGTGGATAATGAGAATTCTTTTAAAAGAGATACACAATAGGGAAGAAAAATAAAGTGTTTATATACTATTCATATATTAATTATAAACCATAGCAGTAAAAGCTTTCCGGACATTGGCAAGAAAAGCCGAGAAATTGTTGGTCTTCCTTACTTTCTCTTGAAATTCTGCTAGGCACTCAAGATGAGGAGCACTATCTGACACTAGAAGAAAAAAAAAAAAAAAGGGAAGATAATGTGAATGAGATTTTTTATGGGAGAGAAGTGTTTCTAACTTAGATGCTTTCATCTGATTCAAATTATTTCAATTCCATTTTACTGAAATGCTTCCAGCATAGAACAGATACACTTGATTTTCATATCCTAACTATCTTTTGGACCTTTTCTTTGTTTAATCTGTAAATATTAAAATCTTAAGTACTATAATTGTACTTTAAATTTAAACAGATGGTAGTCAAGGGATTGAAGAACTCAGTGATAAAAAGAACAGAATGCCATTTCCAGTCATCTTTCTTACATTTTAACTAAACTGTTTTAACAGGTGTGTGTGTGTGCGCGTGCGCGTGTGTGCATTGGGTTTTTTGTTTTGTTGTTTTTTTCACTGTTAAGTCAGTTTTCTCTGTAAACTTTTGGCTTGAATTCTAGTTCCTGGCCACTGGATCAAAAAAAGAACAGCTTTCAATGACAACTTTTAGTAATTTACAATTATGGGGAAAAAATCTAAGGCTTTACAAGTGTTCACTAGAAAATGTGGTTGTTGGGGCGCCTGGGTGGCGCAGTCGGTTAAGCGTCTGACTTCAGCCAGGTCACGATCTCGCGGTCCATGAGTTCGAGCCCCGCGTCAGGCTCTGGGCTGATGGCTCAGAGACTGGAGCCTGTTTCCCATTCTGTGTCTCCCTCTCTCTCTGCCCCTCCCCCGTTCATGCTCTGTCTCTCTCTGTCCCAAAAATTAAAAAAAAAAAAAAATAAACGTTGAAAAAAAGAAAATGTGGTTGCTATTCTAAAAGTGGTATTTACAGGACCTACTAATCAAATGTGACACAAAGTCACAAATAACGGTACACCTCTCAACATGCAGTTGTACAAATTGTAAACAAATCTCCAGTGAGGGTGGTCAAAGGAAAGGAATGATTCCGCTTTCTCTCCCAACAATTTGGTCCTTTGCCCAAGGGGAAGAAAGTCAACCATATCAGATTTCCAGTTCTTTGGTAGAGATTGTTTAGGACACAAGGACCAGAACCACAGCAGAGAAAGAACAAAAGGCACTTGGTTCAAAATCACACCGTAGATTCTATTTTAACACACTATCAAATACCATGACCCTATGTAGCAAGAGAGGATATGCAAGGTATGTGGGTTTTGGGGTTTGCTTTTGAAACTTTAGCACTCATTAGAAGATATTTACAGAGAGAAAAAATTTGCACATGAATTAGGTTCCTAAATACAAATTCCATGAGAATGAGGATCAAGTCACCGGGGCACATTAAGGAGACAACTCAGCAGTCCTCCTGAGTGTATGTGTGCTATAAATGCTTTCAGATGAGAACACAGGTCTAATGAGCTGAGAACCATTTTTCTGAATTCCAATAAATTAAAAATTACTTTAAAAGGGGCTCAAGAATTAAAGAGAGATAAATATATTTCCATTCTCTGCTAGTTCCAACTATTACCAATCACATATATTCCCCATAAATCGATGCCTTTCTGGCCTGTTGGAGAATCAGTAGGTGAGCTAAATTACCAATGTGTGCGATTTTTCAGGAGAGGATAATATTTCTTAAATTGATTTTTGGTAAAATAAATGATCACATTCTGATGACTTAGCATTTGCTTTTAAAATCACCTACTTGAAAACATTATAATATTCACATTTATATAGTCATATCCTTTATACTTTTATGTTCTCTAAAAGGATAATTCATACTTGCATATGAAATGCAGTGATCGGTGGTCTTTTAGACTTTTCTACCAAGGTGGCACTGTGCCATCCTGAATAGAAGTTACATATTAAGGCTCCTAGATAATAACTATAAATCAAAACTACATTCACAGCCTTTAGAAGACCCTATCCCATGAAGCAAGCTGGCAAAGAAAGGGACACCTTGTGGGAACATTACTTTCTTTCATATTATTTTATTTTTTTAAGTTTATTTATTTATTTTGAAAGAGACAGAGTGCTAGCAAGGGAGGGGCAGAGAGAGAGAGAGAGACAGAGAGACAGAGACAGAGGCAGAGAGAATTCCAAGCAGGCTCCTCAGGGTCAGCACAGAGCCCAACATGGGGCTCATACTCACAAAACTGTGAGATCATGACCTGAGCTGAAACCAAGAGTCAGACACTTAACCGACTGAGCCACCCAGGCACCGCTCCTTCATATTACTCTATATGCTGAGTCAGATAACATTTTGGATGCCAGTCTTAAATATCAGTTAAGAGAGAGGAATACATACCCTCATATTCCCTTGCTTCATTTAGGTGGAGGGAAAACATAAAAGGGTTCTCAGGATGCTTAGGGTCAATATTGGTAAATATAAACTGCAACTTATCACCTGAAAAAAAATTTAATTATTTGGTGTGGGAATATTTTATTGTGCCAAGCCTTTCAATGGAGATGAGCTTTCTCACTTCTGTCCTTAATCAGTATCTAGACTGCTAAACGTATGTATATATACACTTAACCAAGACTCCAAATGTACAAGTTACAAATTAGTTTTAAATGAATTACAGTTTAAACATGATACAAAAACACAAGTAACAAAAGAAAAGAACTGATAAATTAGACTTCATCAAAATTAAAAACTTTTGTCCTTTAAAGGATATTACCAAGGCAGTGGAAAGATAACCCACAGAATGGGAGAAAATATTTGCAAATCCTATCTCGGATATGGACTTAATATAGAGAATACATTTAAAAGAACTACAACTGAACAACTAAAAGAAAAGCAATCCAATTAAAAACTGGACTAAGGACTTGAGTAAGTATTTCTCTGAAGAATAGATACAAATGTCCAATAATAAGCACATGGAAAGATGCTCAATACCACTAATCACTGGGGAAATGCAACCCAAAACTACAATGAGATATTATTTTATACCCACCAGGACAGCTATAACAAAACAAAAAACAAAACAAAACAAAACAAGAAAAAAGAAAAGAACAGTGTGAATGAAGACATGGCAAAATCAGGACATTGCTAGTAGGAATGTAAAATGGCGTTGCAGCTGCGGAAAACAGCTTGGCAGTTCCTCAAAAAGTTACATAAAGAATTGCAATGACCCAGTAACTCCACTCCTCAGTACATATCAAAAAAAAGAATAGAGAATAGGGACTCAAATAACGATGCCAATGCTTATAGCAGCATTACCCACAGCAGCCAAAAGGTGGTAATAACTGTGTGTTCACTGACAGATGACTAAAGAAACAAAAAAATATGGTATAGTCACAACAGAATATCATTTGGTAATAAAAAGGAATGAACTTCTGATACATGCTACAACATGAATGAACCTTGAAAACATCATGCTAAATACAATAATCCAGATGCAAAAGAACAGGACAAATACTGTATGATTCCACCTACATGAAATACTTAGAATAGGTAAATTTAGAGAGAAAGTAGAAGTTATCAGGGGCTGGGGAAGGAGGAATAAGTTACTGTTTAATGGGTACAGAATTTTTGTTTGTGGTATTAAAGAATTCTGGAAATAGTGGTGATGGTTGCATAGCACTGTTAACATAATGCTACAGAATTGTACAATAAAAAATAGTTAAAATGGCAAATTCTATGTCATGTAGTTTTATCACAATAAAAAATATTGAACAGATTTGACTTTTTCTACATAGTTATCTGCAATTAATGCCTATTTTTCCAAAAGACCTCCAAATGTTCCCAAAAGAGTAAATGCCCAGAAGAAATTAAAAATGGCAGCCACAGAGGTGCCTGGGGTGGTTAAGCATCCGACTTCAGCTCAGATCATGGTGAGTTTGAGCCCCTGAGTTGTCACAGCTCGTGAGTTTGAGCCCCTGAGCTGTCAGCATAGAGCCTGGAGCCTGCTTCCGATTCTGTGTCTCCTTCTCTCTCTGTCCCTCCCCCTATTCATGTGCTCTCATACTCTCAAAAACATTAAACATTTTTTTAATAAAAAAAATGGCAGCCACAAAGTAGAAACTCACATGCATTTTAGTTTTGCTCTACAAAATAAAAAATTAGTAAATTTCATTTAAAAAATGCTTTTAATTATAAAAAAGTAAAGTTTAGAAACTTTGAAAAACATTTGTCTTGCATTTTTATTCAAAATGAAATAATTACATCAGTAGACCAGATTTTTAAAAGTGTTAATAGCTGTTGGCGAAGATGTGGAGAAAAGGGAACCCTCGTGCTCTGTTGGAGGGAATGCAAACTGGTGCAGCCACTCTGGAGAACAGTTACTTAAAAAGTTAAAAATAGAACTACTGTATGATCCAGCAACTGCAGTACTAGATATTTATTGAAAGGACAAAAATATTGATTTGAATGGAAACATGCACCCCAACGTTTTTAGCAGCATTATCAACAATAGCCAAATTATGGAAAGAGCCCAAATGTCCATCGACTTTTGAATGGCATGTGCACGCGCGCGCGCGCGCACACACACACACACACACACACACACACACACACACACAGGAATACTACTCCGCCATCAAAAAGAATGAAATCTTGCCATTTGCAGTGATGTGGATGGAGCTAGCGTGTATTATGCTAAGAGAAAGACAAATACCATATGATTTCACTCATATCTGAAATTTAAGAAACAAAATAGATGAACATATGGGAAGAGGGGTGGAGGGAAACAGACCATAAGAGACTCTTTACTACAGAGAACAAACTGAAGGTTGCTAGAGGGGAGGTGGTTGGGGATGGGCTAGATGGGTGATGGGTATTAAGGAGGGCATTTGATGTGATGAGCACTGGGTATCGTATGTAAGTGATGAATCATTGGGTTCTACTCCTGAAAGCAATATTGTACACTGTATGTTAACTAACTACAATTTAAATAAAAAGTTGAAAAGAAAAAAAAAAGTGTTAATGGTAATGGAAGAGATGTATGCCAAGGAAAAAAGACATCATAAGATAACAAAGAGCTTAATTTGGGTTTCTCTTTTAAAATCCTTTTAAAATTCTTTTTAAAATCCTTTTTAAAAAAGGATTATTTCCTGACTTTGAGGGCTATGAAAAGTTCTAATTCTTTTGTAAATGTTTCTTTACTTATTTTGAGAGAGAGAGGAATACAGAGTGAAAAAGGGAGGGGTACAGAGAGAGAGAGAGAGAGAGAGAGAGAGAGAGAGAATATCCCAAGCAGGCTCTGCAATGTCAGCACGGAGCCCAGCTTGGGGCTTGAACCCATGAATTGTGAAATCATCACCTGAGCTGAAACCAAGAGTTGAATGCTTAACCCATTGAGCGATCCAGGTGCCATGAGAAAATTCTAATTTTTTATTTTTTTTAATTTACATCCAAGTTAGTTAGCATATAGTGCAACAATGATTTCAGGAGTAGATTCCTTAATGTCCCTTACCCAGTTAGCCCATCCCCCCTCCCACAACCCCTCCAGTACGCCTCTGCTCATTCTCCATATATAAAAGTCTCTTGCGTTTTGTCCCCCTCCGTTTTGACATTATTTTTTGCTTCCCTTCCCTTATGTTCATCTATTCTGTCTTAAAGTCCTCATATGAGTGAAGTCATATGATATTTGTCGAGAAAGTTCTAATTTTAAATCTGAATATAATTTTAAAGCTTTCTGACCCCAAAACACCTCGGGATGACAGTGAGTCCAATGGATCAAAAATTCAGAGTTGGACGCTGTATTTCCCTCTAATCAAAAGGTTAATATTTTGGGGGGTACCTGGGTGGCTCAGTTGGTTAAGTGTCCGACTTCGGCTCAGATCGTGATCTTACAGTTCATGAGTTCGAGCCCTGCATCAAGCTCTCTGCTGTCAGTGCAAAGCCTATTTCAGATCCTCTGTCTCCCTCTCTCTGCCCATCCCCCACTCATGCTTTTTCTCTCTCTCTCTCAAAAATCAATAAACATTTAAAAAAGGTTTAATTTAATATTTTTAATAAAATTTAATATTGTATTTTAATAAAATTTAACTTTTTTATTAAAAGCTTATTTCAGCAGATGGGGGGCACAAAAAAGACTAATAGATATATGAATGAAGAGACCAAACAATCTAAGAAATACAGTAAATATTCAGAAGAAAAGTTTACCTGTTCATTAATAAAGAAATGCACTTAAAAACAATGCTCCAATTATATCTACTTTGCTGCCAAACAACAACAACAAACAAACAAACAAAATACAATTCTGGCAAGAATACAATGAAGTGGGTACACTTTACATCGTAGAGAGGTGTGCACAAAAGAATTAACGCGGCAGGCTTGACGATGCTATCCTTAGAATCTTAGAAAGGTCTGCTTGCAAGCTGGCCCTTGGCTGATGTGTTGGGAGTCCCCCAAACCACCCTAGGTTTGAAGATTCGCTAAGAGAACTCATACGATTCACCAGAGGGTCATACACAGGGCTATAATTTATCACAGCGAAAGACTATGGCAAAATCAGCAAGAGGGAAAAACACATAGGGCGAAGTGCAGGGAAAACCAGCACAAGCTTCCTGGGTCTCTGATGAACTTCCCTGGTAGACAACCTTTCCCGTGTATCGTCACATTCAATGCTAAAGGAATTAATAAGCATGTCTTGTGTGACTCTGCTGGGTTAGGACTCTTAAAAAACTATGCCTGAAAAAAGTGTTTCTTTTAGACTTTGCTCCAGTGCCTTTTTGGGGCTGTTTTGCAGTTTATTGCAGTTTCTGCCATACATCCGAGACGGCAATATGACTGATTCTATGCTGCATCCTGTAAGTCTTTCTAGTGAATCCCCAAACCTGACGGTGATCCTGGGGACTGCTAACACCGTGAGTAGTGCTATAAACTGCCACATACACCACACATCACGGTCATTAAAATATTTACATGCTTTACCCCAGTAATGCCTCCCTAGGAATTCCACGGAAATTATACAAAAGAAATGGAGAAGTCTGTATTCACTATAGTACTTCTAAAACTGAAACGTTGGCAGAATCTGAATGTTAAGTTAGAAACAATACCTGTATTAGGTAGATAAAAGATTGCATAAATTAAGAGACATTAATGGAATGAATTAGTACGTCGCTATTTTAAAATTACCATGGGAAGGCTATAGCAACTGGAAAAATGCTGATCATAGAATACCAGGAAGAACAAAGAAGAAAAATTACTTTCATGTTGGCAATCATGCCAAACATACATTTATTACAATACTGGATGATAAATAACCGAGCCATCAGTAATTATGTTACGGTGATAAAAAATTTTTAAATTCTTTCCTGTTTCCTAAAAAGTTAATAATGTGGTCATTATTTTATTTGAAAATATTTTAAAAATTCTTCTCTACTTAAGAAAACACACACCTAATCTTGTTTTACTTACGTTAATATACTCACCATAAATTTTTCTAATTTCTAGTCCAAGTCGATCTTTATACAAGTCTGCAGATGTCTGTAGCCTTTTCAACTTCTCTTCATTAGCTTTGTTAGCAGCAGAAATAGCTATGATTAAAAAAAAAACAAAGAAATACACATATTTGAATATGAAGGATTTTTAGACAGACACTTTGCAGCATAAAGAGTGTGCTTAATAGTTCCTGGAAGAGAATGTGTGATCATTAACTTTGTTGCATAAATTATACTATGGCTTCTCCAATGAAACTGCCCCCCACTCTGTTTAATTAAGCTCCCACATCAATTGCAT
The DNA here is from genome assembly GCF_022837055.1 of Prionailurus viverrinus. Lineage (NCBI taxonomy): Eukaryota > Metazoa > Chordata > Mammalia > Carnivora > Felidae > Prionailurus > Prionailurus viverrinus. The sequence continues at coordinate 59,151,599 of NC_062568.1, read as the reverse complement.
TATGACTCTGGTTACATTAAAAAATCAAAAGGACCCTTAAGTAAAACAAAAGAAAATAAAACCCACTTATTTAACTTCAGACAGCTTCCTTGCAGAAATGAGTGGCTGGCTATGCCCCTGAGATGTTACCCATTTTTACTATGAACTGGAGAGAAGGCAAGAGATAGATAATTGTGAACCATCACCACTTTGAAATTTAATGTTTTAAATATGTGTACAACTAGAAACTTACTTTCCTTCTTCCTAGCATATTCTTCCTTAAGATCCTGAATATTTGCAGTCAGTACTTCTAGTTTCTCATTTTTGTCTTTTATTTCAGCAATCAATCTTAACAAGTTGTCTTTTTTTTCTTGAATGAGCTTATTCCGCCTACAGATCTCTGTAAGAAGTACAAAGTATTAGCTAGAATATATATACTTTGCTCTCCAATATCTATCTCTGGTAAGAAAAGACTAAAATACTGACTTTCATTAGGATTAATAAAGAGTGTTTTATTTACTTATTTATTTATTTACTTACTTTTGAGAGAGAGAGAGCGCGCGCGCAAGTGAGCATGAGTGAGGGAGAGGGAGACAGAATCTGAAGCAGGTTCCAGGCTCTGAGCTGTCAGCACAGAGCTCCATGCAGGGCTTGACCTTAGGAACTGTGAGATCATGACCTGAGCAGAAGTCGGATGCTTAACTGACTGAGCCACCCAGGTGCCCCAAAAACGTTTTGACTGATAAGTGCTTTCTAATGGTTCAAAAATTATAAAGAAAAGGGAAAAAAAATCCTATTCTTTCCTATTTGTCTTTGAAAATAAAAATGAGACAAAACTCTTTTTAAAATGAGAATACCAAATTATTATTTAAAAAAAAAAATTAATTCATTTTTGAGAGTGAGAGAAACAGAGCATGAGCAGGGAGGGGCAGAGAGAGAGAGGGAGACATAGAATGCAAAGCAGGCTCCAGGCTCCGAGCTGTCAGCACAGAGCCTGACGCGGGTTTCAGACTCACAAACGGTGATATCATGACCTGAGCTGAAGTCGGACGCTTAACCGACTGAGCCACCCAGACGCCCTGAGAATACCAACTTAAACCACAAAAAGAAAATCAGGTCATGACGTTTGCAGCAATACCCTTCAAATAAGTACATAAATAAAGCCCACCATCAAAGACAACCAAATCTGAAAATGTTTTTACACAGTACTTAAAAGAAACAATTCATTATAATGCAGTATAAATGATTCTGGAAAATACCAAAAAGACAAAAAGGAGTGAAGGAAGAGATGGGGCGCCTGGGTGGCTCAGTCGGTTAAGCATCCGACTTCGTCTCAGGTCATGGTCTCACCATCCGTGAGTTCGAGCCCCACATGGCTCTCTGTGCTAACAGCTCAGAGCCTGGAGCCTGCTTCGGATTCTGTGTCTCCCTCTCTCTCTCTCTGCCCCTCCCCTGTTTGTGCTCTGTCTCTGTTTCAAAAATAAATAAACATTAAAAAAAATTTTTTTTTTAAAGTGAAGGAAGAGAGGGAAAGAGAGAGGTAGGAAGGGTGAAACTTCATTTACATTAATAACAAACAAAACATCCAGGAATAATCTAAATTAAGAAATGTAGGCCCTGTATGAAAAAATAATGCAAAACTTGTCTGAAACAAATAACCTATATATATGGAGACATTTTATGCTTCTAAATATTATAAAGATGTCAGTATTTCCCAAATTCATTTCTACATATGATGCAATCCCAATGGACTCTGGAGGGAAGGGAAGAGGAGGATCTAACAAAATTATAAAATTTATCTGATGAGTACACAGGAGAGAACAGTTAAGGAAATATGGTAAGAGAAATAACAAGGAAAGGTACTTGTCCCACCAGATTTAACATGTGTGAATGTGACACTTTTAACACAATAATGGAGTACTAGCTGAAGAAACGACATACAGCTCAGTTAAACAAACAAAAAAGGCATTCCCAAACAAACACTGGTATCTTTGGGAAATATGAAAAATGAAATATCATAAATCAAGTGGTGGACGGTTTCCCAAACCATGCTGAAATCCAAAATAAATTCCATATATATTAAATATTTAAATATAAAATGAAATCTTGCAAACCTAAAAGGCAGTATCTGAATATAAAATTAGCCTTTCCTGTGGGGAAAGACGTTTTTACTAAAAGGCAAAAAGAAATCAAAGAGAAAGTCATATACCAACTACATAACAGTTAATAAGTGGCAAAAACCCTCATATTTGATTCAAATAAACATAAAACTCTACTATATGCTAGGAATTTTGTTCAACACCTTATATTTCCATAAATTTACTTAAATTTCATAATACATTATGCAGTTCTAATTTAAAAAAGGAAAAGGCTCAGCAGTTGAGTAACTTGCCCAAAAGTTTTATTTGCTAGGATGCAAAAAATAGTTAAGACCTGGATTCAAACTCAGGACTTGACTTCAAAGGTCATGCTTTTGACCATTAAACATCCTCCCTGAACAGTTCTTAATCTAAAGAAGACACAAATATAAATTCCTAAGACAAAAACAAAGAGATAAATGGAGGAAATGTAGAATGCAGACGGCTAATAAACATGAAAGACAATTTAACCTGAGTAGTAATCACAGAAATGCAAATAAAGCAAGTAACGTACCAATTTTCATTTATTACAACAATGTTTACAAAAATGATAGCTGGTGTCGAGAAGAATGGAAAATACTAGAGTCCTTGTGGAATATTTTTGACATTGCAAAACAAGTTTTAAGGATATTCATGTCCTTTAATCCAGTTATTTCATTTTTACAAGTTAACCTAAGAAAATAAGATGTATGTGATATACATAAGATTGTTTTCAGTATTATTTATAATGATGAAAAGCTGAAAACATCCTAAATGGCTAATAAGTAAATCATTAAATAAATATTGCATATTAATAAGTTAGAATATCCTCTCAGGGGTACCTGGATGGCTCCGTTAGTTGAGCATGCAACTCTTGATTTCAACTCAGGTCATGACCCCAGGATCATGGGATTGAGCCTGGGATCAAACCCCACCTCGGGCTCTACGCCAACTGTGAAGGTTGCTTAAGATTCTCTCTTCCTCTGCCCCTCTCCGGCTAGCTGTCTCTCAATAAACAAACAAACAAACAAACAAACAAGTGTACAGATGTTTTCCTGAGTTAGTGTTTTTGGTTCCCTCTGATAAACACCCAGAAATAGAATTACTGGATCATATGGTAGTTTTAATTTTCTGAGGAACCCTGCATATTATTTTCCAGAGTAGCCACTATGGAAAAATGCACTTAAAAATAATTAAGGAGACATGTATGGCAAAAGAGATACATATTAAAAGTCCAAAAGTATCAGTTCCAATCTGACTCTTCAGTTGTTACCCAAGGACCTTGGTCAAATTATAACTTTGGAGACTCTTATAAAAGGAGGATAATAATGCCCACCCTATTTCTTTAACTCACAGGGTTAGAGTACACAATAATACAGAAACTTTTAAATTATTAAGTGATACATAAATACCATATATGTCAGTGTTTTTATTAGAACATGTAAAGAACTGTATGGATTTGTGCCAGTATAAATGTAAGGGCCCTTGATATGGCATAACTCATGTATACACTGTCAGTTGTCTTTTATTCTCTAGGGCAGGTATTTCAAACTTTCACTACTACTCAGCACATAAATCCTCCCTTGAGTTTTCCCTTCCATGTGGAAAGATTGTTTTATGGTACACTAGAAAGAGCAGACATTTGGCTGCGATCCTAGACCTTGTATCTATCAAATGTATGACCTTAACCAAGTTTTGTAACCTCAGTGAGCTTCAATTTTTTCATCTGAAAAAAGGGATAATTTTGGTCTTGTAAAGATTTCAGGACTTTTGTTTTTTTTTTTGAGAGAGAGTGAGTGCCAGAGGGCAAGAAGCAGAGGAGATGGAGAGAAAGAATCTTAAGCAGGCTCCACGCCCACCCCGGAGTCTGACGAAGGGGCTTGATCCCACTACCCTGGGATGATGCCCTGAACTGAAATTGAGAGTCAGACACTTAACCAACTGAGCCTCCCAGGTGTCCTTAGGATTTTAGGATTTAAGAGCCTGGTCCATAGTAAACGCCTCTCACTTTGAACAGATGATCTTCCTCCTTATAATAATATAGAAGCAACAGATGCTCTAGGCAGGCCAGAATTTTTGAACAATTTGTTCTCTGCAGTATCTTCCTTGAAGATGCAAAGTAGCTGCTCAACAAATATGTGGTGAGTGAATGAGTTCCCTCCACCTTCCATACTCCCCAAATGTATCCAGATCAGTGTCCTCTCCTGAGAGTAACAGTGGCTCCTTCTCCAAAACATGGTTAATCCAGATTCCTTCCCCTAAGGGAAATAACTGAAGAACTGAAGAACTCCTGCTTTTTAAACCCCAGTCTATGATTTCCAATGGGAAAACAAACCTGTTTTTCAAAAAATTGTCATTTACACATCAGCATAGATGATCACAAGCACAGTGATGAATAAAAAAAGGGACAGCATATACAGAAAATGATGCCATTTATATAACATTCAAAAATACAATACTAAATATTAATAGGTTAGTTCTGGAAGGTAGGATTAGAGAAAAGTATTATATAAGATGTTCTATTTCTTAAGCTGGGTTGCAGATACATAAATGTTTATTATTTTTATACATGTATCTGCATATATATATGCACACACACAGAACAAACTGTTTTTTTTTCTTTTCTTTCTTTCTTTTTTTTTTTTTTTAAAGTAGGCTTCATGCCCAGTGCAGACCCCAACACGGGACCCGAACTGACAACCCCGAGATCAAGACCCGAGCGAAGATTAAGAGTCAAGTGACCGACCCAGGTGCCCCACAGGATATTGTTTTACTTGTATGAGGGACTGCATAAAGATGTTTAATCTAAAAAACCCTCTGTGATCTATAGTTTGTCACCTACGATTTTGATATTCCAGAAACATCTCAACCATTCGTTCCTCTTCCTTTAATTTCACAGACAGCTTTTCTGAAAGAGAAATTGGAATTGAAGTTTCGATTCAGCTGAAATAACATAAAAAAACAAAAAACAAAAAACAAGAACAACAAAGCAGCATGTTACAAATTAACTTTAGTTACCTGTAAGTGCTTTGATGGAGTCTTTGTAGGTATCTCTTAGTCCCATCATTTGACAGGACGTGTCACTGAGAGTGCTTTTGAATTTATTCCAAAATTCATTTATGCTTTTATCAAATAGTGCCAGTTCGTCCTCTATCATCTTGTAAGAGAATGCTACAAAACAAAACATTGATTGTATTTTTTATAAGTTGTTGAAATAAAATCAAGCTCATATTCCAATCAAGCATATTTTGGCAGTTTGACTTTTGCTAGGAAATAATTAGCAGCTTGCTTTTTTTAAAAAAGGATATCTTACTTTTAAAATATTTACTTGTTCTTGAGAGAGAAAGAGAGTACAGGCAGGGGAGGGGCAGAAAGAGGAAGACACAGAATCCCAAGCAGGCTCCAGGCTCCAAGCTGTCAGTGCAGAGCCCATACGGGGCTCAACCTCAGTAACTGTGAGCCTAAGTAGGATGCTTAACCTGACTGAGCCATCTGGGTGACCCAAGCAGCTTACTTTTAACTCTAGCTATTCCAGGGCGGATCAAGCCATCTGGACTTAATTACAGTTAAGATGCAAGATTCCAGGAAGGACATCCTTACCTCCTAGGGACTTGTTAGTAGTTTAACTGCACAAGATACTCATACTTCCTCACAAGTAAAATTGGTAACTTTTAAGGCGTTTCCAATTCTGATCTTTTGAATTCCAGCCTGGATTGTCAGCCAGGTCCCCAGTGGACGGATGACCGGCCCCCTCTCATAGGATAAGACCCTATGAGACATATCTAGCCCGCCTCTCCCTCCCACCCAGATCAGGAAAAGAAGAAGTAGCACTAAAAAGGCTACTTGGAGTGGGAATTTAGTAGGCTTAGTCCAGGAAAAGTACAAGTCACCCTGAACTCTCTGGGCCTTAGTGTCTTCTGTAAAACAATGTCCGGTAAGACTCCAGGCCCCGCCAGTTTTCTGTAACGCTAAAACCATCCCAATAACTCAAAACCTTCCCAAGAAGGCCACACACATCTCGTTCGGTGGAACCCGGAACCCTTCGGCCTCAGCGAAGCCCAGCAGTGCAAACAACAAAGCCGTGCATTTCACAGACTTCGCTCCCGAAAACAAATCCAGCCCAGAAATACACTTTCCCCTATCGCGACAGGCAGGTCGAGGAACCCTAGTCAGCCCCCAACTCTCTCACCTTTTCCAGGAGACCTGAGCCTCGCCGCCAACCCACACAAGACCAGAAACAATTCAAGCCAAGAGCAGGTCTCCAGACCCAGCTCCCGCAGCCCCGCCAACTTTCCTATTTCAAATTTTAGGGCGCCTTCCTCCTCCCGCCCCCGGTCGCTCATTCGCCTTCAGATTGGCTGATAATTAGGCTCTCCATTAAGGGATTGGTTAATCTAGCCCTCCGGGATTCTCGCGGAAAAATATAGGGGAAAGTGCATTCTGGGATTTGTAGTTTTTTTTTCTGAGAGACAGACTCTCAGCTCTGCTTTGTGAAGTGTTAATAGCTCCGGGAGGACTCGCCCCAGCACAAGTCATTCATCTGTTTCAAATAAAGATTTCTGCAACAAATATAAATATTGAACTTTAATCGCATTCTGTTGCCAAGTATTTACTGCCTTCTTTAATGCTCTCTGTAGCTTAAAGTTAATTGAAAATACTAAAGCTAATAAAACACCATTTTTAAATATGTCTCATCATTTAATTACTTTTCATTGGGAAGTGGTTGGAACATTACTGTGTATTGGCTTCTAATATGAACATTTCCAAAATTTCTTGATTCTCTTATTTTCGACCATGTGAAACAGAAACAAAACGCAGTACCTAGTACTGGTAGTCCTTGCCCAGGTGAAAACTCACTGACACAAAACTTTTCATGGGCGAGTTCATTGGTACCTATCCTCTCTGACAGTCTGTGTTGTATTTAAAAATGAAAAGAAGTGGAGAAGCCAAAAGTAATTCAAGGCTTTTAACTTCTATATTTGTAAGAATGGTGATGCTGTTGGTTGAATAGAAAATATCTTCATGGTTGTTTGGGTGTATTGGGGAAGGGGTGTTGCAGGGAGGCAAGGGCAGGAGTTACTATTTTAAAGTGCTGAGTTTCTGAGGATATTGTTGGGAGATCTAAGTGTTAATGTTCCATAGGCATTTTACTTCTCTAGTTAATCGATAGTGGCTAACTGCTCCAACTCTGCAGTAAGAGTGCCTGAGTTTGAAATCCAGGCTCTATCATTTACTAAGTTTGTCCTCGGGCAAGTTACTTGGCCTATTGGACCTCAGTTTCCTCATCTGTAAAATGAGGGTAATAGTAATAATAATACCTTCTTCCTTCATATACCCAATGTGAAGACTAAAAGAGATAATAAATGCAAATGCCTTGAAAGAAGTCCCTATAACATAAGTACTCAAAATGGTTTCCTGTTTTTATGATTTCATACCCTACCTACCTCCTATGCAATAGATTGTCATATTAAAACACATACAAATAAGGCTTTAAATAGAACAAAATCTAAGTTGGCAAAGAAATAGAGATCTTGCAATTGAATGTTCATTTTAGCTGAGGTAATACATATAACTCCCATTACAAGATGATCACACTACTTACTGAATTCTGATTTAAAAAAAAAAAACATGGATTCTGGTAAGTCTGAATAAGTATAGAATACATCCCTCCCACCCAATCCAAATTGAATTAATTAATTAGTTAGGTATTGTTATTTACCATTAATAATAAGACCATTTAATAATTTGCCAATATAACAAATACAACAAATTTAGTTTCCACATAATGGATACTAAACTTCAAACAATAATCTGAAAACAGTGTCAGTAATTTCTTTAGGTCATTACTAGTTCAAGATAATAAATAATTTCCTCAGCTTGGAATAATACTTGGACCAACTCTCTAATGCATTCCTAATAGAATCTGGCAGAGCATGACCGATCCATGAGCAAAATGGAAAAAAAGAGTTTATTAGCAAGGCTTTGAGATATTCATGACTGACACAAGGCTAGAACTATATCTTTTAAACTAAGGTGAACTTTAGTGGATTACTCTTATTAAGTTCACTCCAATGATTAGTGGACAAAAACATCCAGATGATCCTCAGAATAAATTCTTATTGTTCACAGAAAATCTCTTCTTTTCTACTCTTCTAGCTTCTCTAACAATAATTTGGAGGGATTACTATAACAGTACATTGCTATCTCGCAGAACTTCAAACTGGAAGTAACTAGAACTCTGTTAGAGTCACCTGCTATGTTCCTTGAGGACCAGAAGGAGACACAAACTATTCAACTTGAATTTGCTAAAGGATGGGCAAGATGCGTGGAAGCTGTACTGGTCAAGACCTCCAAGTAAATGAAATTGACTTCCTATTTGCATCCTTCTTGGTAAAGCCGAGGAGGAAAGAACAATATGAAAAGAACATAGAGGATATGCACTTTAAAGAATGGAAAATAAATATGACTTGTATTACGGAGTTAAAATTATTATTTTTATCTCTGACCATGATATATTTGTGAAGATAAAGCCCTCGATTATAGGCCAAAAGGTTTCTATTGCTATTTTTTTCATTATCATTAAAGGATCCAAACACCAACGATAAAATAAATGTATAAATAACTTTCCCAGGAGTACCTGATATTGAGCATTCTATCCTAAAAGCTAAATTCAGACCAACAGAACCAGGGCAGGTTATTACTAATGCTTAACACATCACAATGTAAGTCAGCTTCCAGCCTATGGACTGTTATTAATAAGCTTAGACATATAGTTTGCTGTAATATCTTCTTTCATTTCAGAAATATTTGTCCAAGGACTTCTGATTTCTGGTAATATTTATCTTGAAATAAAATTGTACCTATTGGGCATCTCATAATTTCACCTGAATGAATAATGGTCCTCATTTCTCGGGTTTTCACTGGTCTAGATTAGTGAATACATTACTTACTAAGATTCATGGAGGGGTGCTGACTGGATCACCAGCTCGATGAATTACTTACTGGGTTTTTACGCTGGTCCTTATTAGGCTGTTGAGTGAAGGTTCTAACTCTCTTTGGATCTTGGACTGGGGCAAGTGATTACCCCACTGATATACAGTCTTTAGGGAGCCCCGGGGGTCCATTGTCTTTTATTCTTTCTCAAGGCTCATCTCCAACCAAGAAGTGAGGGAGAAACTTCTGTGTCGTTTGTCAAAATGCTCCTCTCTAGAAGACAAGAGGAATGGGTTTCTCTTTACTCCTCCAGTCATAGCTAGAAACAACTAGCGAAGCAACCAGCTATTCTTTCTGCTCAGCACCACTTTCTCAGCTTTAAAAAGGGGATAAGAGAAGCTCCCCCATCACAACCCCATACAACACCACCATCACCATTATCATCATACATACCTGCCTTTCGTTCCAACCAGGATTTTAGGGGTATCTACTATGTGCTATGCAATGAGCTGGGCACTATATTCTCTGAGATATATGGTCTGTAACCAAGGTAGGGTGGGGAGCAGGAAATAAGCACACATTCCCAGTCTGGAGATGTTTCTGGTCCATGGTTATAGGAGCCTTGGTCAGACTGACTAAAAGTTCCGGTTTTTTTTCCCTGAAAACTTAATTCTTTTTCTAGTGGATGAAGGATCATGGGGTACCAGAAGAAAGGTCATTGTCCCCTAAGGCACATACCTTTGCTGAGTAGATACTTTCCATCTTGGGGGCAGAGCTCAGGATTAAAATGATAATAAACAATGCCATGCTTAAGATGAAAAGTTTTCCACTTTTCTGGATATAAGGATCTCTTTATGACATACACATTCATAGTGACCTCTCAAAATGCTAGTAACGTGTACTTTCAATATCCATTCACTGACAAAATTAAAAATGATAAAAGCTACTATGAATTCAGAAGAGGGGAAAGCTCTTTGAGTAGATTCCAGGTTAAGAACAGCCAATAGAAAATGCTTGCATTCAAAAGATTCTTGAACAGAAACTTTAAATTCTCTAGATCTCTGTATAGCCTATGTCAGGAATCATTGGAAAAGATGATTCAAGAAAATGTTTCTTCTGATAGTTGTTATAATCAAAGCAAAGTATATCCAAGGTGGAGTCACCTTTAGTGCCAAGTCTATGTGGAATCTTTTATTTCCTTCTTAAATTAAAAAAAAATTAATTAAAAGAAGAGCTAGGGCCTCCAGCATGGTGGAGTGAGGAAGTCACTAAATCCTCTCCCAGAAAAGGCAAGTATAAAACTGTACACAATTGTCAAAAACAACCATTTCAGTTTCCTGGAAATTAACCAAAGGCTTACAGCAAACTAAGAAGCATTTATTCATGAAAAAAAAATGTTCAAAAACATTATTAAGTGAAAGAAGCCAGAGGCAAAAGACTACATATTATATAACTCCCTTTGCATAAAATATCCAGAAAAGGCAAATCTATAGAGATTGTTCAGTTCTTGCTTGGGAATGGGGGTGGAAGCAAACATTAACTGCACACGGGCACAAGGGAACATTCTGCAGTGACAGAGATGTTCTAAAACTAGTTGTGATGGTTGCACAACTCCATAAATTTACTAGAAATAATTGTACTGTACATTTACAATTGTGAATTTTATGGTATGTAAATTATCCCTCAAGTTGTTCAATTATACCTCAAAATTGTTAAAACAAAAAAGAAAGAAAGTGTACATTTTCCAAGCACCCAAAAGATATTCCACACAGTGAGAAAGATTCTGATGCACAGTAAAGTCTGAGAATACACACAGCAGGTATTCTTTAGGCCATCTATAAAATAAGAACCCAGGTGCAAAGTATCTTAACTCTACTATGAAGAAAGTGAATAGTTCTACCCAATGGGCCACCTCTTGGGTCCCTTGGTGATCCAAGAAAAAGTTTATGAATATAATAGTTCATGGTCATTTCTAGAGAAGAATGCATACTGAGACTAGTGGAGGAGGTACCTAGAAGAGTTATAGTTAGGTTACTTATCAATGTTCATTACGGAATGCCAATATTCCTGAAATCCTAGCCAGAATGGAAGTAATTATTTTCTGAAAGTCACTAGGGTCTCAACTCACTCAGAAATAAGTCCATTTTACATTTCAAGGTGACACTGGAGAGATTTCAAATACAAGTTATTTTACAACAGGCACATAAGCTGGTAGTAAAAGGATAATGACCATGTACAAAGACATAAAGGTCAATGCCTCCAAAATACAGTTTTGTTTAGTACCATTGCACCAGCAACATAAGCTAAAGTCAAATATCTCTGAATGATGTTGAATTGCAATGAGCAGTATAACTCAGAGAGGAATGGTTCATCTTATGATAAGAAAGTATCTTGTGGTTATATTTGGCACGCAGAGCATATTAAAGAAATTCTAGTCTCTGCCCTGTAGGTTGCAATCTAAGTAAAACAGACAGGATTTGCTGCCAATCAAAGCCTCAGGAAAATCTAAATGAATCAGAATAAGGAAGTTTTGGAAAGAACTGGAATTATTCAACTTTTGGAATTAACTGAAAAGAAGGTAACAGTACAGGGTTTTGAGACTGGTAATAGTATTTTTTTAAGGTTTATTTATATTTGAGAAAGAGACTGAGTGGGGGAGGGACAAAAAGAAAGGGGGACAGAGAATCGAAGCGGGCTCCACACTGACAGCAGCAAGTCCAATGCAGGGCTTGAACTCATGAACGTGAGATCATGACCTGAGCTGAAGTCAGACCATCAACTGACGGAGCCACTCAGGTGCCCCAAGACTGGCTATAGTATTAAAAGATTTTTAAAAAGCCATTAAGAAGAAGGAAGACATTCAGACAAGGAAATCATGCTGGAGAGACTGGAGTACTGAGGATGACTCTGAAGAAACTAGGGAAATGAGAGGATCCTGGGCATAGGTGCCATGGAAAATAGATGGAATTACAGTGAACCTGATGCTGTACTTAACTCCTTTGGGTCAGGGATTCCATCAAGAATGTTGTGAAAGCTGTAGCCTTCTTCCAAGAAACATGTATATGCACTAATATTTTGCATATGATTCCAGAAAGTTTGATGACTTCTAAACAGGTCAAATTCAAGTCATAGACCCTTGGCCTAGTAGCCAAAGAGATTCAGCTAATATTGGAACCGAATCACACACTCTTAAAGATTTCTTCCACTCAAAATTGCTTTAACTGACACAGCAGAGTTCTAGTTCTTGAACAGAACATGGAGGTATTAAATGGAGAGTGCTACCACAGCAGGAAGAAAAAATCTTGATCCCAAAGGGCACGGTGGTTGTGCAATTTTCTGAGGACTCTCATTATGTGGAGGACATCTGGTTTGATTCTAAGATGCAATGGTGAACAGTTCAGATTTGGCTCTGCTCTCTTGAAGTTGTCTTTGCTTTCAAGGTACAGAGGAAGGTTGAAGTTTGTGACCAATTCAAAGACTGAACTCAGGAAGCATTTGTCATGAGAAAGAGGATGCATAGATTTAGCATGAGAAAGAGGGATAGAGAGAAAGGGAGAGAAATGAAGGAGAGAGAAAAGGGAGGGTGGGAGGAAGAGGCAGAGATGCCAGAGTACAAATGAGAAGTAACAGAATATTTGTGTACAAGACTGAAATTTTATCCCTTTGTCCTACTTCTACTCTGATCAAAAATATCATAATTGGAGGTCAACGCCACTTTTACAACCTACTTGGAAAAATAAGAATAACTAATGTTAGGGTGCCTGAGTGGCTCAATTGGTTAAGTATCTGACTCTTGATCTTGGCTCGGGTCATGAACTCTCAATTCACAAGATGAAGCCCTGCATCAGGCTCTGCACTGACCGGGAAAAACCTGCTTGGGATTCTCAATCCCTCTCTCTCTCAAAATAAAGAAATAAACTTAAAGAAAAGATTCTTAAAAAAGAATAACTAATATTAATTATAGCTAATATTTTTGAGTGTTTACCATGGGCCCTAATAAAAGCAACAACAACAAAAGAGAATGAGATAAAGATTCCAAAAGAAGGGGAAAAAACATACCAAATCTGCATCCATAGGGAAGAGAGTGGAATAATATAGACCCCAAATAAGGGCGTTGAGAAAAAATGCCTTATGGTAGAAGTTGAGAAAGCAGTATAAGAAATGTTCAACTACAGGGGCGCCTGGGTGGCTCAATCAGTTAAGCATCCAACTTCGGTTCAGGTCATGATCTCACAGATCATGAGTTGGAGCCCTGTGTCAGCCTCTGTGCGTTCTGATAGCTCAGAGCCTGGAGCCTGCTTTGGATTCTGTGTCTCCTTCTCTGCCCCTTGCCCGCTCATTCTCTCTCTCTCTCTCTCTCTCTCCCTCTCTCTCTCTCTCTCCCTCTCTCTCTCTCTCCCTCTCAAATAAATAATTAAAAAACATTTAAAAAAAAGAAATGTTAACAATACACAAGACACACAGAAGGGGTATGACACCTTGTATCATCATTCATCATTCATTCAGAGATGAATTAAGATGGAGTTTCTATGGGGAACCTGGGTGGCTCAGGACACTCGTGTCCAACTCTTGATTTCAGCTCAGGTCATGATCCCAGGGTCATGGGATAGAGCTCAGGGTCAGGTTCCATGCTGAGCATGGAGCCTGTTTAAGATTATCCTACTTAAGGTACTCTTTCTCTTCCCACCCGCCCCCCGGACCCCTCTCCTCACTCATGATGTTTCTCTCTCTAAAAAAGAAAAAAAAAAAAGAAAAGGAAAAAGAAAAAAAAAAGATAGAGTTCCTACAACTTGATGTGCATAAGAACCATACAGGAAGCTTACTAAAATGCACATTTTTGGACTTTAATTCTAAAGAGTCTGATTCCACAATCTGGAGTGGGCCTGGGAATCTATATGCAGATGGCAGGAAGCAGGTGGTCCACAGACGACACTTTGAGAAAGACAACTTCAAAAGGAGAAGGGTAGAGGTAGATCTACCCTTTTTTGGATCATAGCTGAGACATGGCTTTGTCCCATCATTTGGCACAGACCTTAATCCTAACCACCTTGACTTTGGAATGACTCAGTGTATGAGACAGTCTCTGTTATTTAAAAAAAATTCATTTTTGAGAGAAAGAGAGAGAGAGCAGGGGAGGGGCAGAGAGAGACACACACACACACAGAATCCAAAGCAAGCTCCAGGCTCTGAGCTCAAACTCATGAATCACAAGATCATGACCTGAGCCAAAGTCAGATGCTTAACTTACTGAGCCACCCAGATGCCCCTAGGCAGGCTCTGTTATTGAAGGGAAAAACTCTACCTAAGATTATTAGAACCAGAAAAGAACCAACTCCTACCTTTCTTTCTTGCTATGAGCTGCATAGGATAAGTACTGGAGAACATCCCTACCCTAAACCATGGCAAATGTGGTGGCAGTTGGCAAACTGAGGAGGACCCAGGAAATGCTTAGAAAGAGGTTTCCCACAAGGAACAAAAATCATAAAATATGTATAAGTGCTATAGAGCTAGAAGTGAATAGTTCACAAGTATGATGGGTCCAGTAAACATTGTTTTTATTTCTATCGTTTAATTTCTAAATTTTTATATTAACTGCTTATTAAATTTAATTTAGTTTTATAATTACATAAAATATTTACATAGTTTCAAAGTCAAATCTAGAAAATAAGTCCCTACAGAAGGATGACCATGTGAAGACGCAGAAAGAAGATGGCCGTCTACAAGCCAAGGATAGAGACTGCAGAAGAAGCTATTCCTGCCAACACCCTAGACTTGTACTTTCAAGAATTGTGAGAAAATAAATGTCCATTGTTTAAACCACCCAGTCTGGTGCTTTGTATGTCAGTCCTAGCAGACTAATATCATTCCCTAAAAGAAAAGAATGTTTGAAGAAAGAAGTTGAGCTTTTCCCATTCTCTCCACTCTCTCCCCTTCTTTCCTTTATAGATAACCTTAACTTTTTAAATTGTTTATTCTTCTATTATCTTTAAATGTAAACAGATGTGTACATATATTACTTTTTTTCTTAGATAAACATATATGTGTGTGTGTGTGTATATATATATATATATATATATATATATGTAAACATATACATAATTTTCTCCATCCTAAAGAAGTGTTCTTTTTAAAAAAAATTTTTTTTTAGGGGATGCCTGGGTGGCTCAGTTGATTAAGCATCCAACTTCAGCTTAGATCATGATCTCACGGTTTGTGGTTTGAGCCCTGCATTGTGCTCTGGGCCAACAGCTGGGACCCTGGAGCCTGCTTCAGATTCTGTGTTTCCCTGTCTCTCTCTGCCCCTCCCCCACTCTCACTCTGTCCCTCTCTTAAACACAAGTAAACATTAAAAAATATTTTTTTTTGTTAATGTTTATTTGTGTTTAAGAGAGAGGGGGAGGGGAGAGATAGAGCATGAGTGGGGGAGGGGCAGAGAGAGAGGGAAACAGAATCTGAAGCAGGCTCCAGGCTCCAAGCTGTCAGCACAGAGCCCAATGCAGATCAGGAACCCACAAACAGTGAGATCATGACTTGAGCTGAAGTTGGATGTGTAACTGACTAAGCCACCCAGACGCCCCTAAGGAAGTGTTCTTGACCCAGTCACTTTATAATATCTTTGCATAAGAAAATGCATTTGAGTTTAGACTAACTGAATAACAAACTTTTTATTTTTTTTTTAATTTTCTTTTTAATTTTTTTTTTAAATTTTTTTTTCAACGTTTTTTATTTATTTTTGGGACAGAGAGAGACAGAGCATGAACGGGGGAGGGGCAGAGAGAGAGGGAGACACAGAATCGGAAACAGGCTCCAGGCTCTGAGCCATTAGCCCAGAGCCCGACGCGGGGCTCGAACTCACGGACCGGGAGATCGTGACCCGGCTGAAGTCGGACGCTTAACCGACTGCGCCACCCAGGCGCCCCAATTTTCTTTTTTATTTTTAAAAATTTACATCCAAATTAGTTAGCATATAGTGAAACAATGATTTCAGGAGTAGATTCCTTAATACCCCTTACCCATTTAGCCCATCCTCCCTCCTACAACCCCTCCAGTAACCCTCAGTTTGTTCTCCATATTTATGAGTCTCTTCTGTTATGTCTTCCTCCCTGTTTTTACATTATTTTTGTTTCCCTTCCCTTATGTTCATCTGTTTTGTCTCTTAAAGTCCTCATATGAGTGAAGTCATATGATTCTTGTCTTTCTCTAATTTCACTTAGCATAATACCCTCCAGTTCCATCCACGTAGCTGCAAATGGCAAGATTTCATTCTTTTTGATTGCTGAGTAATACTCCATTGTATATATATACCACTTCTTTGTCCATTCATCCATCGATGGACATTTGGGCTTTCCCATATATTGGCTATATATGGAGCCAATCAGCACACCTGTATCCTATGGATAAATGCCTAGTAGTGTAATTGCTGGGTCATAGGGCAGTTCTATTTTTAGTTTTTTGAGGAACCTCCAAACTGTTTTCCAGAGTGGCTGCACCAGCTTGCATTCCCACCATCAATGCAAAAGAGATCCTCTTTCTCCACATCCTCACCAACATCTGTTGTTGCCTGAGTTGTTAAGGTTAGCCATTCTGACAGGTGTAAGTTGGTATCTCATTGTGGTTTTGATTTGCATTTCCCCGATAATGAGTGATGTCGAGCATTTTTTCATGTGTCGATTGCCCATTTGGATGTCTTCCTTGGAGAAGTGTCTATTCATGTCTTTTGCCCATTTCTTCACTGGATTATTTGTTTTTTGGGTGTTGAGTTTGATAAGTTCTTTATAGATTTTGGATACTAACACTTTATCTGATTTGTCATTTGCAAATATCTTCTCCCATTCTGTCAGTTGCCTTTTAGTTTTGCTGATTGTTTCCTTCACTGTACAGAAGCTTTTTATTTTGATGAGGTCCCAGTAGTTCATTTTTGCTTTTGTTTCCCGTGCCTCCGGAGACGTGTTGAGTAAGAAGTTGCTGCGGGCAAGATCAAAGAGGTTTTTGCCTGCTTTCTCCTCAAGGATTTTAATGGCTTCCTATCTTACATTTAGGTCTTTCATGATTTGAGTTTATTTTTGTGTATGATGTAAGAAAGTGGTCCACATTCATTCTTCCACATGTCGCTGTCCAGTTTTCCCAGCATCACTTGCTGAAGAAACTGTCTTTATTCCATTGGGTATTCTTTCCTGCTTTGTCAAAGATTAGTTGACCATATGTTTGTAGGTCCATTTCTGGGTTCTCTATTCTGTTCCATTGATCTGAGTGTTCTTGTGCCAGGACCATACTGTCTTGATGATTACAGCTTTGCAGTATAGCTTGAAGTCCGGGATTGTGATGCCTCCAACTTTGGTTTTCTTTTTCAAGATTGCTTTGGCTATTTGGGGTCTTTTCTCGTTCCATAAAAATTTTAGGATGATTTGTTCTAGCTCTGTGAAGAATGCTGGTGTTACTTTGATAGGGATTGCATTGAATATGTAGATTGCTTTGGGTAGTATCAACATTTTAACAATATTTGTTCTTCCTATCCAGGAGCATGGAATCGTTCTCCATTTTTTTGTGTGTGTCTTCTTCAATTTCTTTCATAAGCTTTCTGTAGTTTTCAGTGTATAGATTTTTCACCTCTTTGGTTAGATTTATTCCTAGGTATTTCATGGTTTTTGGTGCAACTGTAAATGGGATCCATTCCTTGAATTCTCTTTCTGTTGCTTCATTGTCGGTGTATAGGAATGCAACTAATTTCTGTGCATTGATTTTATATCCTGCAACTTTGCTGAATTCATGAATCAATTCTAGCATTTTTGGTGGAATCTTTTTGGTTTTCCATATAGAGCATTATGTCATCTGTGAAGAGTGAAAGTTTGACCTCCTCCTGGCTGATTTGGATGCCTTTTATTTCTTTGTGTTGTCTGATTGCAGAGGCTAAGACTTCCAATACTATGTTGAATAACAGTGGTGAGAGAGGACATCCCTGTCTTTTTCCTGACCTTAGGGGGAAAGCTTTCAGGTTTTCCCAATTGAGGATGATACTAGCATTGGGTCTTTTGTATATGGCTTTTATGATCTTGAGGTATGATCCTTCTATCCCTACTTTCTTGAAGGTTTTTATCAAGAAAGGATGCTGTATTTTGTCAAATGCTTTCTCTGCATCTGTTGAGAGGATCATATGGTTCTTGTCCTTTATTTTATTGACTTGATGAATCACGTTAATTGTTTTGCAGATATTGAACCAGCCCTGCATCCCAGGTATAAATCCCACTTGGTCATGGTGAATAATTTTTTTAATGTATTATTGGATTCTGTTGGCTAATATCTTGTTGAGGATTTTTGCATCCATGTTAATCAGGGAAATTGGTCTATAGTTCTCCTTTTTAGTTGGGTCTCTGTCTGGTTTTGTAATCAAGGTACTGCTGGCTTCATAGAAACAGTTTGGAAGTTTTCCTTCCATTTCTATTTTTTGGAACAGTTTCAAGAGAATAGGTGTTAACACTTCCTTAAATGTTTGGTAGAATTCCCCTGGAAAGCCATTGTGCCCTGGACTCTTATTTTTTTGGCAGATTTTTGATTACTAATTCTATTTCTTTACTGGTTATGGGTCTGTTCACATTTTCTATTTCTTCCTGTTTCAGTTTTGGTAGTGTATATGTTTCTAGAAATTTGTCCATTTCCTCCAGATTGCCCATTTTATTGTCATGTACTTGCTCATAATATTCTCTTATTATTGTTTTTATTTCTTCTGTGTTGATTGTGATCTCTCCTTTTTCATTCTTGATTTTATTTATTTGGGTCCTTTCCTTTTTCTTCTTGATCAAACTGGCTAGTGGTGTATCAATTTTGTTAATTCTTTCAAAGAACCAGCTTCTGGTTTCATTGATCTGTTCTGCTGGGATAACAAACTTTTTAAAAGCCTCTTCAAATAAGTTAGAGCTCACATCAAGTTTTGTTCAACAATTCATTCATTCATTCATTCACTCATTCAAAAGAAATTTATTGAATAATTACAAAAGTACCAGGAGCAGGTCTAGGGTTTGTGAGAAGAAAATCTCTTCTAATATTGGGGCCTCTCTTTAATAAAAAAGAATAGAAAATTATTAGAATGCTGTACAACTCCCAGCAGCTCCCAGAAATAACCTGCCATTTCATGACTCCGTGCAAGTTTCATGAGAGATCTGCCCCTGCCTGGGCTTGTGCTGGCTGGGGTCTATGCTAATGGCTCGCACACAAAGCGGATGTGATCCCTTATTTGATGGAGCTTGCACAATGGAGCAAGAAAGAGAGATTAAACACAGAAGCTCAAATAGAATAAACAGTTACAAATTGTAATTAAATCCCTGTTATGGGCTAAATTTCATCCCCTAAAATTCATATGTTGAAGTCCCAGCCCCTAATATCTCAGAATGTGCCTATTTGGATATAGGGTCTTTAAAGAAGTAACAAGGGGCACCTGCGTGGCTCAGTTGCTTAAGCATCCGACTCCGGCTCAGGTCAGGATCTCTCGGTTTGTGAGTTGGAGTCCCACATAGGGCTCTGTGATGACAGCTCAGAGCCTGGAGCCTGCTTCAGGTTCTGTGTCTCCTTCTTTCTCTGCCCCTTCCTGGCTTGCACTCTGTCTCTCTCTCTCTCTCAAAAAATGAATAAACATTTTACAAAAATTACAGAGGTAACTAAGTTAATATTAGGGTGGCACCTAACCACGTATGACTGGTGAACATCCCTACAGAAGGATGACCATGTGAAGACACAGAAAGAAGATGGCCATCTACAAGCCAAGGATAGAGACTTCAGAAGAAGATATTCTTGCCAACACCCTGGACTTGTACTTTCAAGAATTGTGAGAAAATAAATTTCCATTGTTTAAACCATCAAGTCTAACTAATATCATTCCCTAAAAGAAAAGAATGTTTGAAAGAAAATTTTGTCAAAGGAATGGCAAGGATGCTGGTCACAGGTGGCATCTCTAAGGAAGTACATATAAGCTGAGATATGAAAAGACTAAAAATGATGAACTATGGGGTATAAAAAGAGTTAGCAGATCCTGTTAAAAGGCAAAAGAAATCAAGGTGCTTTTACTTCCATTAGTTATACCATAGCCTATAGAACCAGATAGTCCTCAGGAGACAGCCAGTCTTTCCAAATTAACTACCTAAGATGAAAAACTAATGTGCAGCTAAATTCATCACAGTCCACAGACTCTGAAGAATTGAATGAGCATGAAGCTGAATTTTTAATTGTAAGACAAAATGTATTTGATATCATCCACACCTAGGTTTAGGGACAAGACATTTCCAAAGAAAATGAATATGATGAAATATGTAGCTTAAACACTTCTCAGAAAAAGAATAAAGAGAACTAATGTCCTTCCTCATGGCTCATTAAAGATATTATGGAAATCATAGAACCTGAATATGCAAAACAAAAAAGCCAGAAGCATAGACTCTGATTAGTCAAGGCTAATGCCTCACACAGAGTAGTGCATACTTGAATAAATTCATTTATCTTTGGTAAGCAAGTCTATGCTCTCTTTTTGACTCAATGGATAATAAGAATTATAGAATCATAGGATAGACAAGGGATTTCCTTATTTCTTGGTGGGATGCTACATCAACTACTACATATACTTATTCAATTTGTTTTGTGAGAGACTGAATATACAAATGGACAGTGGCCAAGCCAAACATGACAACAGAATTCTGACCCAAAACCTCTGAAGCAATCTGCCCAGAATGGTCAGGATTTGGTCAATGACTGTCAGCTTCCCCATTTTTTGCCCTAGCTTCCTACTCAAGACCAACCAGAGAAAGCTGAATATGTTCCCCCAACCAATCACATAAAACGTGCTGCTTCTAGTTCACTCATTTCCAGCTTTCCTGTGCCAACAACCTCTAATCAGAGCACATCTGAGGTCTTCCCTTGTTTCCACTACAGCAAAGCTTTTCTATTCCCTGCCTATTTCTGAATCTTTGTCAAATGCTATAGCAAACTCAGAATAAATAGCCTCTGTTTTTTCTCATTTGAGTGGCTTTAATTTATTTCTATACTTGTCTGTCTCCAGAGAAGAAAATGTCTGTTGGGTTGCAAGGCTATCAGTAAAGGATAGGAGTCAGAGTCAGCTTCAAGCTCTGAGGTGCCCATCTTGATACTTCCCCCAGAGAAGATGTCAGACACTGGGAAGTGAATTCCCATAACACTGAATTCCCATAACAACAGTGTCCCTGCTGTCAAATGATAGGATAAGCCATCCAAGACAAGTTCAAAGTGGTGATTGTATCTATGAACTTCTAGTACTCTGGCAGCTGGCCAGATGTGCTTGGGTGTCAACCAATTTTCTCTCAGGACTACACAGAAAAGCTTCATAGTTAGAATGATGACACAGGTCAATTGGAGGTCTGGGTGGTTGAAAACATTTGAAACAAGTTGGTCCTAGCATAAGTTTTTATTTGTTTTGCTGCCATTTAAAATCTCACCAATGTTGGCTTTGAACAACCTGGACACAGCCGAGACTAAGAAGAAACACTGGTCTGGAAATAAAATCTAGTCTCTACGCAGGGCTCCCACACTGAAGAAATGACCTCGGCCTGGTTGCTTGCACATTTCCCCATTACTAACCAAGGATTACTGGACAGCTATGAAGTTAATTTGGAAGATAAGATAGTGTATGTTTAAAGGTAAATAATTGGAAGGGCATAAATGCAATGCTCCAATGTGTTCTAAAGCACAACCGAGTTTTCAACACATTTGATTTTATCCCAAAACATACATCGTTCAGATCAGTTTAGGACACTAGTTGGAGAACCAAGGGTGTAATTCTGGGCCACCTAGAGGAAGAGCAAAATGTGGGGAGAGCCACTGTTGGCTGACTTCCTAGTTCTCCTCCTACTGAAATGATAAGAATGATAAAGGAGATCAGTAAGTTTCTCACTGTGGATAGAGATTGATACCCACTTCCTGGTAACCATTTAAAGTCACTTTCTGAAAAACGACCTGTTGCCACTCACCACCAGTCAAACCAGTGTTCTTGTCCACAGATACCAGGCTGTATTTTACCTCCTTCCAGATGCTCATCACAGAAAGCTCAGTGACGGAGGAGGCCATCAGCATGCCCTGCTGTAGGAGTGCCACTTCAGTCGTCACCACTGCTCACCTCTTCTGGGCCACAATGCCGAGTTTGTATGCAAACTGTCACCAGCTTTATAATTTCTCATTAGAGTAGGGTTTTCTTTAATTCTAGACAGAATCTCTGAAGTCTTAAGAAGATACATCAGTCGATGTAAACATTGAATTTGACAGAAAAATCTAGTTACATACAATGATTTATATACTAAATGTCATTAAAGCTTCTTTCAGGTTGACTTTTGGTGGGGCGGGGGGGGGGTGCTTAAGGCTGAAAGGAGAATAGATAATATATAAATTTCTTTATAATAATGATTCTCAACCCCCTCTGTACATTGGAATCATTTGGAAAGTATTTTTGAAATACCAGTGCTTGGATCCCATCACCAGAAAGTGAATTTGTCTGGGGTAGGACAAAGGTAAGGCATTTTCCAAAAATATCCAGAAAGATTTTAATGGGCAGTCAAAGCATTTCCTCCAAGGGCAGCAACAGAGGCTGGGGGCGGGAGGTGGGGGTGGGGGGAGCACCTAGGGAGGCTGGATCCCCATGACAATGGCGCTGTTGAATGATGGGGCAGGACTCCCAAGAGAAATCCAAGGACCCCAAGAGATATCCTTTGAAGATGGTTCCTAGTGAGGAGGCTAAGATGAGAGAAGACAAGGATCTGAATGGTAAAAGAACAAACACGTGACTTACTTTCACCTTCCGCCGCCGAGTGGGGGCGCTTCATTGCTTTCTGGGGACCCTGGAACGCTTCAACCTCTGGGTCTTTCTGAGCTGTCTGCCCTTCTGTGTATTCCCAATCTACATGTTTGTTTGGGTGTTTGAGTGCTTCCCTCATATTTCTGCTGAACACTTTTGTTTTCAATAAACCATTTTCCTGATTGGTCAAAAGCCCTTTAAAGTTGATTTTTATCTTTCTGTCGCAGGAGTGATTTCCCTGACTCAATTGTATTCCCTTGTCCATAAAAATATGACTCATTCTTAACACAGTTCTATTACCCAGGTGACCTCGGTGTCTGCTTTCCTGCCTTATAGTCAAAAGCCAATACGTTTCCTTGCAGATTTCATGTATTTCATGTATTTCCTTCTCTATTCCTTATATACCATATCATTCTCTCTGCTAAAAGAGAAATATCAAAATATTTTTAGTTAAAAATCTTCAATCAGAAAATAACCTGTCATAACATATAAATTTTTCATGCCCAGATATTTACCCATACGTTTTTCTCTAAGACCCAATAAAATAGTCAAAGAGCCACAGTCTATTTTATATTAAAATGCATGGCTCTAAGGGCTATTTGACATGCAGTAATTATTTGCATAGTCTTCTAGCCAAGCATAGAAATTGCCAATGTCTCTGCCCTTGAAGGAAATGAACTGTGCAAAAAATTTCAAGCAAACATGATCCAACTGTGTACACAAAAGGGAGATTGCATAAGAAATTCATTGTGTCTGCACCCAAATTTCCCCTCGACTTGCCACAGATCAGCATGTACTTCACCTCTTTGGCACCAATTAAGATCATCAACACATGAGCTTTTCAGCAGAGGAGGACTGATGTACCCTCTCACAGATGGCCAGCATCACATGTTACAGTAATGGCCAGATACGCCACATGGGTAGTGTATAAAAACGGTGGGACTCAGAGCACTTCAGCTCCGATTGCTCTATGTTTAGAATTGCCTCTCTTTCAAGATGGATTTCCTTCATAGGAATGGAGTGCTCGTTATTCAGCATTTGCAGAAGGACTACCGAGCTTACTACAATTTTCTAAATTTTATGTCCAATGTTGGTGATCCCCGGAATATCTTTTCTATTTATTTTCCACTTTGGTTTCAACTTAATCAGACAGTTGGAACCAAGATGATATGGGTAGCAGTCATTGGGGATTGGTTCAATCTTATTTTTAAATGGTAAGCCTTCTATTTTCTTTCATTTTTTGTAAATCTTATTCTTAAATTTGTAGCTTTGGCTTAATGATCACATTTCAGATGTGTGTAGTTTCTACTTAGAAAATCTTTCAAACATGCCAATTGACTTGAAACACCTATTCATAAATAGAACTTACAAAAAGCATAGAAACGTATACTTGATCTGACTTATAAGTAAATTCCAAACCCTGTAACACATATGTTGTGATTAAACAAGAGGTTAGTTAAATGAGCAGCACCATAATGAACAGATTGATAATTCCAGGGACCACCCAGTCTAAGAATCCAAAGCACCAACAGAAGTTTCCTTACAAGGAAAAAAGTCCCTGTTTTTACTGGAAACTAGGATACCAAAGCTCCAAATGACTGTCATCCTCTGTAATAAGAGACAGACCAGAACCCAGTCTCTTAATCATGAACTTTCCCCATCAACCCTCTGCTTGAGTCATTTTTATAGGAGAGAATAACTAATCTCCGGTTAAGCAATAGTTGTGTGTTTAAATATGTATGCATATTTGTATTTCTTTAAATACAGGATATTGTTCGGTCATCGGCCTTACTGGTGGGTCCAAGAAACTCAGATTTACCCAAATCATTCAAGTTCATGCCTCGAACAGTTCCCCACTACATGTGAAACAGGTCCAGGTAAGCAATTATAGCAGCCTCAAGTTACTAAAGATATTCCAACAGAGAGTCATTATGTATGATTATTATCTAATAACTATATGATATTATATAGGGTATTAAAGAAAATGTCATGAGTAAGGATACTAAAAGTTCATAAGCACAACAATTGCTAATGAAAAGGAAAGCTTTGTGAACAATCATTTTGTTATTTGTAAAAGGGTAAGTTGGGAGACTACTTTCTAAATGATTTTATATTTGGCATTTATTTCTGGGAAGAATGTAATGGTTTTATTCTAAAAAAAAACCAAAAAAGTTAGCTAGAAGAAATTACCAAAGAACTATATTAAAATTCTAGAAATGTTGACTTGTCTGTTGCTGAGCAACTTTCAAAGTTATTATGGATCTTTTGAGAATCTCATGAATGAGGTAAGGTTTTCCTGGTTTTACTACTGCCAGTAGACATTATTTCTAATCATAGACTTTTTTCTTTCAAATTTCTTTTTTTCTCTTGTATATATAGAATATAAATAGACTTCTTGGGCCACTTCCTTTTATAAGTAAGATTCTGTATGAGTGTAAAATATTTACTATGAAAATTGAGTTTAAGTTTTGAAAAGGTTTTTAAAATATATATTAAGGTAAAATTACATGTTGTAATTAATTTATAAGAATGTGTGACATACCTTACCACAGTTTGTTACATGGCATAAAATTCTTTCCATTTGACATCCTGAAACTCATGCTGAATATAGTCAATGTGTAAGTTCCTAATGAGTTCTCTGAATATCTTCTTTCTTGCTCCCATAAAAGTACACATCCATCTGTTATATTATTTATCACACTGTACTGTAATTAATTTGGCTCCTCCAATAGGCTATGCATTCCGTCAGGACAGAAATGATGTATATTTTTTCTTTGTGAAACCAACGTTGGATGGACGGATGGATGGATGGATAGACGGACGGATGGATGGATAACCTTTGAGACAATTGAAATGCTACTTTGGTTTATCCCAGAATTTCCCAGTGTGTGTTCTATCTCATAAAACATTTTCTGGAAAAGAAAAGGAATAGTGCATTCTATATTCACTCCCTAAAGATTTACAGCTCATGTAAGAGTGTAAAAGGCTCTGAAAAATCCGGTATAAGATGTAGCTTTGAAAGAAGTAGATCTATAAGAAATAGATTGTCTTTTTTAATGTAGTGGTTTTCAAAGAGGTGTGTTTAATCTGAATAAATCTCCACTTGGTAAAAACTCATGGTGAACATCAAAGTAAAGTGATCTTTTAAAAAAATCAAGCAGCATGGGAAAGACATTCTGGGAGCAAAAAGGCTGCCAGGCTTCATGTGTCAGGACTGATGCCCTTTACGGCTTCCCTGGTCCATTTCATGACAAAGACACCTTTTGCAGTGGCCAGACACAAGATAGGCACTGAGGTATCTGCTAGTTTATAGCAGTTAATTGTAAGTCAGTGGGTAAACCAGAACATAGTAATGATACCCTTCAGATGTTTTGACTTTTCAGCCCAAGGAAAATAAATGGATTCCAGATCCAACACAAGTACTTTAATTTTCTCAACAATTAAAAACAACTAGCCATGAAAAATAAGCAGGGATGTGGCAGATTTGGGTGTAACAGCTCAAGTTCTTAATTAGCCTTGAACATTTTGATTTCTAGAATTTGATGAACTTGAAAAATCTGAAAAAAAATTCTTGAAATAGTGTTTTGAGGCTCAATTTGACTCAACTTCTTTTATTTCTACCTATTCCTAAACATTACATATAGCCTGTGGGGTTTTTTTTTTCCTGAGTTTTTTGTAACTTTCATGGCTAATATGCTATTCTGTGGTCTACTTCTAATACTGATACGCTATTAACCACCTTTCAAATGGATCAGCACTTTGTTGTTGCAGGAAGTCCATCTGGCCATGCAATGGGCTCATCATGTGTCTGGTATGTCATGGTAACAGCTGCCCTGAGCCACACTGTCAGTCGGATGGATAAGTCGTCTACCACTCTGCACAGGTCAGCTTTGCTCCAGTGTCTATACCACTGGAATGTGAATACAGAAATTCTTGAATACAGAAAGACTTTTTAAAACATTTCCTTTGGCATATTTTTAGTTGTTGAAATGTGCTTATCCTATTCTATCATAGCCAAAATAGCAAAATGAATAGAAAGTTAATATTTTGCTTTAAGGTAATCTATTCTTTGGCTCAGAGCTATTGCCACATTGGTTGGAAATGTTTAATTGACTAATGGCTTGCTGGAAGTGCCTTTGGGTTTCCATAATACATTATCACTTTAGTAGCTCGTAAATAAGCCATCTAAAATTATATAAGGAAGTATTTTTGCATGCACATTCCCTTGCTTTAAGATTAACAAGAAGTTTTGAGAATCATCATTCCCTTTGAATGTATCAGTTCAGAAAAATTACGTTTTCTTCTTTGAATAGCCAACATTTTTGACATCAATAACATATTCTAGCTTAAAAGACTATTCAACCTTTTTCATTAAAAACATTCTAAAGGCAAACTTAAATTTGAATGTTAGTAGATTTAATGTTAATAGAATCATAATGTTTAGAAAGGCCTACAACTTTAAGATTATTCATAATTCTAATAGGAATTGGGATGTTTCCTTCTCTTCTCTCCTGAAATACTTTTAACTATCATTAAAACAATCCTGGGCATCACTTGAATCATAAATTATTAGGCTACTGAGATAAGATTTTTCAGTTAATTGCTTAAGAATACTATAACATATACCATCATGTTAAAGTTCTTCTAAAATAAAAAATTTCCAGGGTGCCTGTGTGGCTCAGTCGGTTGAACATCTGACTCTTGATTTCAGCTCAGGTCATGAACTCATGGCTTCATGAGTTCGAGCCCACATCGGGCTCTGTGCTGACAGTGTGGAGCCTGCTTGGGATTCTCTCTCTCTCTCTCTCTGCCTCTCCTCCACTCATGCTGTCTCTGTTTCTCTTAAATTAAATAAACATTTAAAAATTAAAAAAATAAAATTAAAAAATTCCAAGATCTATTGCACATTCCACTTTTAAAGTAGTATTGGACAATAAAAGAAACAAACCACCAAAGAGATTTGGGTATTTTCAAAGTTTATTTTAGTGAGACTGCAACTTGTATGCCTTAAGGTGTTTATTATCCAACTGCAAACAACAACAGTAAAGCATTGTAATGAAAAGAAATTAACATTTTCTATCCATGGACAAGTTTTCAAAATAGGAATCTTAACAAGCCTCACCTTTCCTCTGTAGTTCATTTCTTCCTCAAATTTCCAAACCTTAAAAAACCTTTCTTTCAAAAAAAATTCTATGATTCCCTTTAGATTTTTATAACTGTAACATTTCCTTTGTCCATCAATATTTATTGAGTGCCTACTCTTTATCTTAATGTTACCAAATTCCTGTTTATTCTTCTTCCCTATGCATAACTCCTGCTTACCTCCTCTTGGAAAGTCTCGTTTCTTTCTATTTAGTTTTTTCCATAACCAGTCTGGTCCTATTATCAGGAGCAAACATTTGGGAGCAAAACCCCAAGGATTCCTATAACTGAATATTGCTAATTCTTTATTAAAATGATGAGCTTGGACTTCAATATTTTTGTAAGCTTTATTGCACATTGCTACTTCTAAGCTAAAGTATATAATGTTTAGGTCAATTCCCTTGTCTCTTATTTTCTATATGTGAAAAAACACGGAATCAGGACTCTTGAGAGTCTGTGAAATTGAACCAAATGAAAATTTGCCCCTGATGAAATGCTTGTATGATTTTCATCAGAGTGGCAGTGGACTCTCCAGTGAATTTTCTCCAGAGAAAAAAATGTTGAGAGGATAAAGATGAAGCACATACCACAGAGAGTAAAAATGTATAGGATCCTTTCTAGGTCTTCCTGAATATTAATAATTCCCCCCAAACTTGAATTTACCATACTCCTTTAAAATAATTATCAGGGTATCAAATTATCTTCCTTTTATAGCATTTATTAAAATCTCAGGATATCGCACTGGTCAAGTTTAATGCATTGCTAAATTGTAGGAACCTCTGTTAAAACTTTTCAAATCTTACGAAGCACATGGAAACATTTTGGGGAGAGAAAAGTCTCTAGAATCATAATGTTATATCACAGTTAGAAGAGTCCTCTGAGAAAGATCATCTGGTGTCACCCCCTTAATTTTATGAGTGATACAATTTCTCTACTTTTTACGCTTAATCTATTCTTCCATCGTAGACTGACCTGGTCATTTCTTTGGAGTCTTTTTTGGTTGATTCAAATCAGTGTCTGCATCTCCAGAGTATTCATAGCAACACATTTTCCTCATCAAGCTATTCTTGGAGTAATTGGTGGTAAATATGATCACTTACCTTTAGTTGTATCCTTGGAAAGCTTTAGTGTCATTTGTTTTATGTTGTTAGATTCTCCCTGGTAGGTAGTATCCCAGTCTCAGGTAATTCTGTCAAGCCACTGATACTAAATGCTACCCTGGGAGCATAAGCAGTTCAACACACCTCTCAAATCCTCCATGTACACAATGGCACAGTCTCATTCGATGGCATTAGCACATAACCCGCAGGGACATGGGGCTTCTCTGAAGTGTGGCCAGGGCCACGTCTGACTCCCAAGCCTTCACCTCAGACAGCCTGCTCGTGTCTTGGTTCGAGGGACTTCATAATGGCCCTCCAGCCTGCACACTATGCCACTGTCTTTGATACACCTGAAGTGATTATTACATGACCATGGACTTCATTTAGCAGCTGCTTTGTATTCCTGAAGTGGCACTCCCCATGACTGAGTCTCCCCCACGTACCTTTTAAAGGCTCTGTAGTTAATTGGCTATGCCAATTGAAATATTAATTGCAAGTACCCAAATCAGTGCTCTGCCTATGTAGTATTTGTCTCCCAGTGCCACAGGTTCCTGAGTGATCCACCTGGGCTAACAGGGATGGTTGAAAAGACCATGTGGGCAAGTGTGTGTTTTTATTTAAGAAAGGGGCTTTGGAAAATGGATAGAACCTAGACGTCTAAAGACTTTTATCATGAAGACAGTGGTAAATTCTTTAATGCAGAGAGGGATGATTCCTGAGGGGCTTGAGGGCTCATGGTCATCTTCAGTGTCTTTTTCTGATTCTCAGGCATGCTTGTGGCAGAGGCTTTTGAGCACACTCCAGGCATCCAAACAGCCAGTCTGAGCACATACCTGAAGACCAACCTCTTCCTCTTTCTGTTTGCACTGGGCTTTTACCTGCTTCTCAGACTGCTTGACATTGACCTGCTGTGGTCTGTGCCCATAGCCAAGAAGTGGTGTGCCAACCCGGACTGGATCCACATTGACACCACACCTTTTGCCGGACTCATGAGAAACCTTGGGGTGCTCTTTGGCTTGGGCTTTGCAATCAACTCAGAGATGTTCCTTAGGAGCTGCCGAGGGGAAAATGGCTACAAGCTGAGCTTTCGGCTGCTTTGTGCTGTGGTCTCGTTGATCACACTGCAGCTCTACCATTTCATCAAGATCCCCACTCATGCAGAGCATTTATTTTATGTGCTGTCTTTCTGTAAAAGTGCATCCATCCCACTGACTGTGGTTGCTCTGATTCCCTACTGTATTCATATGTTAATGAAACCAAGTGAAAAGAAGATTAATTAGAGTTGTGCAGGGAGTTAGTGCTCTGTGGCCCCAGCCTGACCCTCCTGTTCCATCCTCCAGCAGAACCACGGGCAGGGGGAGACTGGAGGCTTCCAAGCAGAGGTCACAAAATGGCAGCCACTGGCCCCATCCCACTATACCTATGTTTAGTTTGGCCTTCACAGTGGTCTCCCCCCACCCCAATTTAAATTAGTTGCCAACATTTGAAAACCAGAATATTTGGCATAAAAGTCTGAACTGTGTTTTCTTGAAAAATCTGACAATATGGCACCTCAGGACCTGCATTCCCTCCTGGAAACAATCTACTGTTATTGACTGTCCCTAGTA
Organism: Prionailurus viverrinus; assembly: GCF_022837055.1. Classification (NCBI taxonomy): domain Eukaryota; kingdom Metazoa; phylum Chordata; class Mammalia; order Carnivora; family Felidae; genus Prionailurus; species Prionailurus viverrinus. Next base: position 59,120,923 of record NC_062568.1, on the reverse strand, counting down.
AGAAGCAGCATTCTCTATTTTCTCACAGTCTTTAGCACCCCAACAGGAGCCTCAGTACCAGTTGTCATTACTATAAGAAGGTCAGGGTGCTTATGGCTCCTGTGGGCATTTTAGTGGGAGCCCCCCTCAAATCCAATCCCTTCAGTTTTCAGATAAGGAGAGGGAAATTCCTTCAGGAGAAAAAAACTTGCTGTTGTCACACCACTGTCAGAACAAGAATTAGAACCCAAGTCTTCTGACATATATTTCCATTACACTGTTTTGTTTCTTCATTTTTAAGAAGTAAAAATCTGTAAGAGTGAATGCTTCTGTGATGATTGCCATGTAAATCAGCTGTTTTTCCAGAAATGTCATTAAAATGCCACAACCTGTTTGACTCACACCATGCAGGGTGTTGATGGGGCCAGCGATGGCTCTAGATGTGGCTACATATCCAGGGGAAAGGGGTCAGGTTACTGTATAGACTTGAACCTCTGCTTAACTCCTGGTCTCTTTTTGCAGTAGTGCTTTCCAGTGTCAATAAATGCTGCTGAAGATGCTCTGCTCAGAACATTATTTACCAGTCTTTCAAAACCAAGAAAATCAAGTCCTTTCCTCAAGGTCGTGCTCCAACCCAAGAAAACTATTAATTGCATCTATCTATTCAGGTTAATCTCTATGTATACTGAGCTGTGATGAAAAATCTATAGCTTTACTTTAGAGAATTATTATTGAAAGAATATTAATATTATACTGAGAATTTCTCCACAAGAGTTTTTTTCCCCCCTTTTCCTTTCATTGTGTCTAGTAATTCTGGACTTTAAATTGATAAGTATGTCATTCCAATCAGGTACATTTTGAGTCAGACTTTGCTACACATCTTAGTTGCCTGTGGTACACTACAGTGTTTTATGTAACTCTACTCAAAAATATAAATACGTGAATTATTTCAGATGATATAATAAACCATCCATAAGTATTTATGAAAACTTAACAGTTCAAGTAAGTACTAGTTGGCAAAACATTAGTTGAGGGTAACAAAAACTCGAAAAATCAAAGATTTTCCTCGAAAGGCAATTATTGTTTCCTCCTGTAGATGTATTTATAGAGTATATGCTGTTGCTTTTACAAAACACACATAAAAGTTTTGGGTTTTTTTAATGTTTATTTATTTTTGAGAGACAGAGAGACAGAGAGTAAGCAGGGAAGAGACAGAGAGAGAGGGAGACACAAATCTGAAGCAGGCTCTGGGCTCTGAGCTGTCAGCACAGAGCCCGACACTGGGCTTGAACTCACGAACCATGAGCTCATGACCTGAGCTGAAGTCAGATGCTTAAGTGACTGAGCCACCCAGGTGCCTCACAGCTTTGTTTTTAAAGGTAATTGAACTTGGTTTCAGTGGTCAGGTGATTCCTAAGCAAGAAGCTGAGGGATGAAGAAAGATCATCTTAAGAATGAAATTTGTTTCGTGTTGAAGGGACATTCGGGGTGAAAGAGAAAAGAATGGTTCTTAAGGTAATGACTTCTGGTTGTTGGTTCAAGCCCCTCTGCCCCAGTGTTGCCCTTAGAAGTTCATTTCAGTCCTTTGACCCTTTTCAATACGTGTGTCTCATCCAGTACTCTCCTGCACTTGCCAAAGAGCTCACTGCTCTCAGGATCCCTTTGTCAAAGTTTCATTTAAGATTAATAATGTTAGTTTGGAGGAATCTTCCATCCCAACACAGTCTCAGACTGCTTCTCACCAAGCCTGGGGAAAACTGGGGCATTAACAGCCAGGGGCTGCTGCTCCAATGCTCACTCCACCATACATCCCTCCTCGGTTCCCAGAGAGAAGCGCTCCCCAGGCACCCATAGTGAGCACCCTCTGTTGGGTGACACTTGACCCTCAGAAGGGGAATAGGATGAGGTGTGGGTTCATTTACTATAATTAATCGCCAACAAAGCCACCCTATCTGCCATCAGGCTGAAAGTCCCCATGTGATGAGATTTCCCTTTTTACTCTAGTTGAAGTCTCCTGGAGGGATCCATATGGTGGCAAATTGCTTCTGCAATGGAAACTGCTTAGGCAGCAAGAGGAACAGCTTCTCACAGCCTTGGAGAAAATGCTTCCCTTTAATAATGATGGAAAAGACTCTTCTGCTTCCAATTTATTTGCTAAACGTAAGTGGAATTGAGCTCATTTGACTCACTGTTACTATATCCATATATTCAAAATGTCTACACATCTACATATTCAGGAGAAAAATGTCAATATTATGAGCTCTCAGGATGAGAAAATCAAGACAAGCGACTTGAGAGACTGCCCAATCAAACACACATTTGAAAAGAGAAGCCAAGTAATTTATTATTGCCGAAACTAGCTTTCAAGATGAGTGTTGAATCCCTTTTCTCTGACAACCTATTGATTGGACATCTGCATTAGGTTAAATTGGGCCTTCTCTAGATCTATTTCAGTATAACAGAAGAGAGAGTTTTAAAAATGCATTATAAGATGCCCTTGAAAGTTATATCTGTAAATAAATGCTTTATATTTATTCACAATCTGTAAATAAATTCAAGATCAAATTGGTACATACAGATACAAAAAACCTTGGTATAAGAAAAAGTCAAAGACTTGGTTTTAAAATGTGACTCTTAAGTATTGTAAAACCATACATTCTAGCACTCTTCAACTGAACTTTTTACAATAACGGAAAGCCACTAGCCACGTGTGGCTCTTGGGCTTTTGAAATGCAGCTAATGTGACCCAGGAGCTGCATTTCAAAATTGTATTTACTTTTATTTTTGTTTTTTTAAACATGTATTTAGTTTTGAGAGACAAAGAGACAGAGCGGGAGCCGGGAGAAGCAGAGAGAGGAGACACAGAATCTGAAGCAGGCTCCAGGCTCTGAGCTCTCAGCACAGAGCCTGACATGGGGCTCAAGCCCACAGACCTCAAGATCACGACCTGAGTCAAAGTCAGCCACTTAACTGACTGAGCCACCCAGGCGCCCCTGTATTTACTTTTAATTAACTTAAACTTAAATAGTCATGTGTGTGTCTAGTGGCTACTGAATTGGACAGCACAGATCAAGTCCTATAGTGCTTTTCCTTAAAAAAAAAAAAAAAAAAGGTATTTTTTATATTGTCACCTGCACTACAGTCCTGTGTGAGACAACATGAATGGTATCTGCTTTATTTTACATGAAGAAAATGAAGCATCAGTGATTTGCTTACATAACATACACAAGGTATGTTTACCCTAGCCCAGAGATCTTTGATTTCATTTGAGATTATGGATGTTAATAACATGCATGTTAATTTCCAGACGAAAATAATCATAGTTACTGTTAACAAGGTATAAGACATGTATAGTGACAGGGAAATTCTAATTCTGAACCTTCCACATTAAAAAAAATTAACTTGTGTGGTAACTGGCACTAAACATTTCTGGGGCTGGGAGAACTCGAGTGACTATAAAAAGTTAACAGTAGGCTCTGCTGCATGTCCCAGCGAGACCGTCTACAGACCTAAGATTCCCTCTCTGTGCAGCATCCTTCTCTCTCACTCTGTCCTGCAAGCTCCAGTCACCCTGGTCTCCCTAGACTCTTAGCTCTCAGTTGCCTCAAATCAGGAGGTCTAGTTCCCTCTTGCTACACAGTGTCCTGGAACCCTCTAAGGGCCACTAGGCTGGATAGAGTTTTATCCAATATTCACGACCTCATCCTGAAGTTTGGATGACTCTCTGACCAAGTTTTCCTGCTTGTCTGGGTCTACCACACCTGTATGTTGGACACCAGTACTTCTGTGTATATTCAGAAACTGTTCAAAAAAGGATCCCTAGTGTCCAGTTGCACCTGTGGATTTTGCCCTCATTGAATGACTGTTGTGGCCACTTTGGAAATTGCAAATCGCTTTCTGAATGAATACGTGGACCTCAGAGCTGCCAAGAAACTAAGGCGGCATTTTGGGGCTCCTGGGTGGCTCAGTTAAGTGTCCGACTTCGGCTCAGGTCACAATCTCACAGCTTGTGAGTTCGAGCCCTGCATCGGGCTCTGGGCTGACAGCTCGCAGCCTGGAGCCTGCTTCAGATTCTGTGTCTCCCTCTCTCTCTCTGCCCCTCCCCCACTCACACTCTGTCTCTCTCTCTCAAAAAATAAACATTAAAAAATTAAAAAAAAAAACACTAAGGTGGCCTTTAAAAATTTTCCTCCCCCCACCCCTTACCTTTAATGCTTTGTGATGGTGATTTCACACTGAAGGTCATATGGTGGTGCCACTTGTTAACTTAAAAAAAAAAGACATATTTTTTTTTTTCTTAAAAAGAATTATTAGCAGCAGGAGAGGTCTATAAGAAGCAACAATCCTGGAAACTTCTGCCAAATGACAGCAACTTATGGGAAAATTCTAGGAATTAGAAGTGCTTCTCTTTTGCTCTGCAAAGGACAAGTGCAGTCCGCGTCAGAATTGAGGCTGGTTTGGTGTGGCGTACTAATTACCGTCTTTGCTCGTCTTTGATGGAGATCACAGTAATGACGCGGGAGGAATCCCAGTGCATTTCTTTTGGCAGCACCAAAGTGATTGCTCTCAAGGAGGGAGAAAATTCAAAGACTGAAGTTATGAAGGTTAGAGTAAAGCCGATTAATTATTTTCTGTTTTGAATTTTTAAATTTCTTAGAACCATTTCTTTTCTTCTAACGTTCTGCCGTGCGATACTGAAAAGAATCTGTCTTCAGTTCAAAAACTGTGATATCTCCCGAAGAACACTGTGTCTGAAGGAACTGCCAGGACCCGGGTGGTAATGACTGAAGGGCGGCAGCCGTGGTCCTGCCGGTGGGGTTTAGGGCACAAAGCAGGGCCCGAAAAAAGGAGCATTCGCTCGGGCAGCACCTCGGCCCATTGCCAGTTCTGGCTCAGAGCAGAAAGCACTTCCATGGGACAATCTGCATACCCTGCGGGAGTGGCAGGCCATATGTGTGCCTGGAAAAGAAAGCCAGAACTAATTAAGATGAAGTGCTTCTTTCCTCTTCTAGCTGTCACCTGCCCTTGCACATCAGTTGGGGCAATCACATTCTGACTTTTCCCTGGATTCACCGTGTGTCTTATGAACAGTAGCGGCCAGATTGTCTTCCTTGCTCACACATTCTGCCATTAATGGAAGGGCTTTCTAAAGGTGGTCATTGTATTTACATATCAATGCCTTTCGCAGACACCACCCTTGCCCTCAAGCTCAATAATTCCACATTAAAAGCATCTGGGCCTTGCGATTTCTTTCTTCTATGGAATCACTCTCAACTCTGCCTTTTTATGATTTTTTGAATGAAAGAAATTGGAGAGGTGTTGCTAGCTTTCCATATGAAGTTTGCATTGACTTAACAAAGGGAGAGGAAATGTTCCTGTCTGAGTTTGGGAGATTTTATTGTGCACCTTATTTTTTTAGCACTGAAATGTTGATGCCCTGCTCATGCTGGCCAATCAAGAGGCAGTGCCACACATCCCTAGGTGGATCCCAAAGGGTGTCAGAACACAGCGGGGTAGGTGCTAGCAAATTCAAAGACAAAGAGATGTACGAGACTGAGGAGTTTGGCAGCAAGCTCACTGGACTGGAGCCGCTGGACCTACATTCTAGTCCAGTCTAGTGAGTCTCCACATCTAACCACTGTGATGCCAGGAGGCCAGTGAACGTTGGAGGCCTCAGTTGAGTACTTTCTCAAGTGAGGGGTTTAAAATGGGCTTAGAAGGGAAGGTTCGTGTATTCCAGCCCTGACATTCTGCAACTCTCAGGGTCTCATTCAGGCAAGTTGGAAGAAGAGCCAGAGCGTATTAAATTTTACTTATATGCAATGAACAAGGCTGTAAATTCTAAAAATTACTGCATTTTTAATTTGCTGCTTTAATAAACAAATTTGGATTTGTGTAATACATTTCTGTCTTTAAAACAATCTACTCCAATTAGAATCCGAGTTTTATAGCTATGAAAAGAGATCCTGGAGACATGAAATAATTTAACTGATGCTACTGGGCAAAATTATTAACACGAGAATATTCAGACTTCCTACTCACCTAGCTTACAGAAGAGATCCTATAATGAAATTACCAGCTCCATTTCTCCTTCCTCAACATCCTAATGAGGAAATTTTTCTTGCCGGAAGAGATACTAAGGGGATATGTGTAATAACAGGCTGAGTGAGAAGAAGCGAAGGAGGAGGGAAGTTTGCTTCGTGGGAGAGGGATTGGAGGTGCTTAACCAACTGTGCTGTGTGGGGAAAGTGACTAGAAGCTTGAAATAGCATTTTAGTAGGTTTGTTGAGGACTAATTATGGCTCCCTCAAAGATGTAAAGACGAAATTTACTTTTTAACTCTTTGTGGCTGTTGAAATGTGCTTCTTGAATGTAACACCATTTTAACACCAAATTATGTGGTACCAAGATTTTTGAGGACTACCATGCTAGATGAAAATTAGAGATCCCTTTCCAAACAGCTTCTAAGACTGCCTCAAGTTCAAACAGGACCCCTTTTGTTCATGCTTTTATTTTCTCTTGAATCCCCCTGCCTACCCACCTGACAAACACTTACTAAGTGCCTTTAGGTGCTAGAGATGCATGGGTGAGTTCAACATAGAACTTTCCCTGCCAGAGATCCCAAGGTCCCAGGCTCGCCTGATGCAGCTCTGGGTGGGTGGACACCAGTGGACGCCATTGGCCTGTGGGCTTGGAAGAATTGGGTGGAGACTTTAGCTACAAATTAGACGGCAACATTATTCCCCATCTCTTCTAACCCATCCTATTTCAAATTCATCCTCTTCTTGAATGACTTTCTTTTCCCTGGCTTTATTCTGCCAATAGATCCAGATCATTCCCAGGCTAACAACAATTTCGTCATATGAGAGGATGAGAAATCATGACCCACAAAACACCAGATCTCTAAGTAAAAGCCTGCTTCACTTGTAAAAGCATTAATAAAGCAGGGTACCTGGAATGTTCCCAGAAAACCACTAGAATGAGCTGCAAGGATTTCCTTTCAGTGTTATCTCCTTTTCATAGCAGTGACATTTGAAAGAAGACTGTGATTAATTCTTCCTTCAACTGATGTTTTGGAATACCTCTAGATATCAAGGTCATATTTTGAGGTCATTTAAGTACACATCAATACTTCAACATGGCATTATTTATACTTACATTTCAGTATTTTTTTGTTGTTGTTAACAAAAATATCTATAACAATAGTATCTATCTATTAAGATTGTGTTCATCGGGAAGCCTGGTGGCTCAGTTGGTTGGGCGTCTGATTTTGGCTCACGTCATGATCTTGCCATTCATGCGTTGGGGCATCACGTTGGGCTCTCTGATGACAGCTTGGAGGCTGGAGCCTGCTTCAGATTCTGTCTCCGTCTCTGCCCCTCCCTGGCTCAAGTTCTGTCTCTCTCTCTCTCAAATGTAAATAAACATTTAAAAAATTTTTTAAAAAGATTGTGTTCATCGGTAATTAACAGCAACATCTACAACTACAAAAAAATACTTCAGTGGCTTAAACAAATGAGAGGTGTCTTCTTCACATGGAACAGGATGGCTGGAGGTAGGCGGCCCAGGCTGGAGTAGCTGCTCAAGGATGTCCAGGAATCAGGCTCAGTCTATTTTCTTGCTCTGCCATCCGTGGTGTATGGCTTCTGACCAGATGACCACCACAGCATGGCTGCCGTGCCTCCAGGAAAGAAGAAATGAGGAAGGAAAACAGCCTTTCTTCAGCCTAGCCTTATTCTAGAAGGCTGTGTCTATATTTCATTGATCAGAACAGTGTCATGGTCTCCCCTGGCCTCAAGGGAGTCTAGGAAGGGAGAGACTTGACTTTCCAACCTCTGTAGTAGAGGCAAGCAAGGGAAAAGGATGTAGAATTGGGTGTCAAGTAAGCCAGCCTGACACCTGCATGGTGACTTCTCCCATATATAACAATAAAGGCAACTTACCTGCTAACTGCTTTCACAATAACATACAAAAATTGTGAGGGCACACTACTTTCTAAATTATAAAATGCTTCGTGAATGTTATCCCAGGGTATATTTAAATGATTAATCGAATTTTCATCTTCCAAGAAATTCTATTAAGACATTGTGCATCTTTTAGTTTGATTCCATTCTTGATATATTAGAAATATGTACCCTCAACAAATAAATTTGGAGTAGTTTCTTTCTTTCCTGTAATCATTCATAATAATTTTTGACATCTGTCTGGGTCACCTTGGGTGAACATTTCCCTTTCTATCTCCAGCTGTTGTGTTGTTCTCCAATTTATCTTTTTGTATCTGAGAGTAGGACCTGTACCTGAATTATACAAAGGATGGAACTGCAGATTCACCAGCTACATATTCTTCTTCCTTTTTCTACTGCACTTTCTGTCCTGGTGCTGATTTATTGGGCTGAGTAGCTGCATGCAGACAGCTACATGTCAGTCACGTGTATCCTGATTACTCATTATGAGCCTTAGGATGCCATACGACTCACTAATGAGCACATTATAATGCTGGCCAGTGCTAATTAGATGATAATCATGTGCACTGCTTTATTTACAGTCTATTCATTTAAATTAATTGGGCATTTAATTGAACACAGTGTGAAAGAAATTGGAATTGGGTTTTAAAGTTTGTTTAAGTTATTTTCATCTCCCACCTCTTATAGGCAGGTGACATTATTCACTTGATCTGGAAATTCAGAGCAAATACAAGTGGACTAAATGTTTGTTTTATAATGATACACACACATATGTAAAGTTATCTCAAAATGGGTTTGGAAACAGCAACCAAATTTGCAATTTTTTGATCTCTACTAACATACTTATGTGACCTGATTACAGAGAGATTCTGCATGCATAAGAGATAGTATTAAATCCAGCACTTAGTTGGAAATATGAAGTAAGATCCTAAACCAACCTAATGGAAATGTTCTGTTATTTTCTTAGGGTAGGAGATTTACATTTAATTCATGAATAAATATGTGGCAAACTATACCTAATTATGATCCTATGTATTTTCCTCTTTCAGGACACAATATCAAAATACCTCAGGGTATACATTTTTAAATGAATGCATAATTGCCAAAAATTGCACGCATGAATGCATTGCTAAATTCAAAGTGTCTTTTCATTGAAATTATTTCTTATGAGCATACATAGAGTAGACCTCGAGTCACTATATGAAAGAGTTTCCAGACAAAATAATCTAGAGGTCAATTCTACTTTTTTCTCAAATAACATCATTTCTGTTTTGTGGTTATCTGCTCTCATGCAATTTTGAGATGTACCAAATGACTCAGGGTGTCTTTTCTAAATAAGTTGGAAAGTGTGCTGCTCTAATTATTTATAAGAATTGCTTATAGAAAAAAATCATAAACAAATCTTATAAATTACCTGGGATAAAACTTGTCTTGGGAAGAGAACTCAAGGGGATTAGATGAAATGGCAATTTAAAAAATTAAATTGTATTACGTTAAACAATCTTAGTTTTCTCTCTTTGTCGACTCAAACCAGTAAATCAAGTAAAATTAATGATGTGAAGAATTTTAACCACTCTGATAAGGGCCTATATGACTCTGTCATCATAATGTTTGATTCTGCCAGATTCTACCACGATGCTTGTTACTTCAAATGAGTGTCATGATCTTCAATCTAAACAAGTTCTGCAAAATTTGCAAGTACGGTATAAAAACATGTTCCAAGGGAAAAGCTGGGCTCATGTTTTTATAAGACTCAAATCATGCAGGGACAACTGAGGCCCAGGGCAGGAAATCCACAAAACTGGATATTCTAACCCTATCTTTTGGATATAGTAGCTGCTAGTCACATATAGCTAGTGGGAATTTGACATGTGGCTAGTCTGAACTGAGCTGTACTATAAGTATAAACACATCAGATTCTAAATATTTAATATGATAAAGTAAAATTTAAATTTAAAGTAAAATATTTTATTAATAATTTTATATCGATTATATGCAATAGTAATATTTTGTAGATTTTGGATTAAATGAAATATATTAGCATTAATTTCACTTGTTTCTTTTTCCTGTAATGTGACTAGAAAATTTAAAATTACACATGTAGTTTGCATTAATGACTTACATTTTTATTGGAAGGCACTGCTGTAACCTAATGGGCTGGTTGTCTTGGGGCTGACAAATTATTCACTACTTGTATACATTTAAAATGATTATTCAACCAAGAGTCTTGAGTTATCACTGTATACCAACTACTGAGAAAGTAGTAGGGATACTATGAACTAGACACAGTCCCTGTCCTCAAGGACCACAGACATTTAGTATGTGCAGGGAGCTGTGGCCATACAGAGGATAAATGACTGGAAATACAGACTACCAAAAATTTGGTAGAAATCCTTCCAGATATCTCTTTAAGCATATAGATACATACAAACACATAAACACAGACACATATATACATAACAGATGTGTGAGGTGTGTGTGTGTCTGTGTGTGTGTCTGTGTGTGTGTATAGATAGAGAGAGAGAAAGAGATGGGTAGATGGTATCATACCACCCATCATGATCAGAAACTCACTTTTTATGTACAGCATATAATGGACATAGTTTCACAAAAACAATAAACATAGGTCAATAGAATCATTTTATTGGCTTCATGGCAAATATCACTGTATATATGTGTCTGAACTAATTTTACCTTTTCCCCATCCTCTTATTTATGGACTTTTAGATTGTTTCCAAGTTATTCTGAACAATAAAGGAAGAGACAACAATGCTCACTTTTGTGATTAGAAATTTAGAATAAACTATGAGAAGTGGGATTCCTGGTGAATCCATTTCTGGACTCTCTTCTGTTCCTGTGATGTATCTTTCAAATCCAGTTTCAGTACCTACTGTTTTTATTATTGTGCCTCTGTGCTACATTTTTTCTCCTTTTGTTTTAATTTGTTTACTTTATTAAAAAAATTTTTTTTTTAATTTTTTAATGTTTATTTTGAGGGAGGGAGAGACAGAGTGAGAGAAGGGGAGGGGCAGAGAGAGAGGGAAACACAGAATCTGAAGCAGGCTCCAAGGCCTGAGCTGTCAGCACAGAGCCGGTGCAGGGCTCCAACTCATGAACAGTGAGATCATGACGTGAGCCAAAGTTGGACACTTAACTGACTGAGCCACCCAGGCACCTTACCTTTGTCTTTTAAAGTAATATGTTTTATTGCTATTTGTTAAATTTGTAACTAATTTCTACCATGGAATATGAGGCTCCAGTTCTCTTACACTCATGTCCTATCGCTATATCACCTCTCCCACATCTTTTTATCCCCTTTCATAACCTATCTCTAATTTTGGTTTAGATCAGCATTCAGCATTTACATTGGTATGGCTTTGTAAATAGCATTCTTGGGTGAGTCATGCAATTGTATTATATTACAAATAATACAAATATATTTCCTTTCATGCAGAAGTTTTCTTTTCCCCCCGAGCTAATAGCTAATACTCTTCTCTGTCTCTCTCTGTGTCTTTCTGTATACACATCGCTAATTCACCGGCAAACTCTGCCAGACAGTATGTTGGAAAGTATAGTAGAATCACAATTTTCCTAGAGACATCCTTCTTGGAACCTCATTTCCTTATTTCAGTTGGGGCTGGCTATTTACTATAACTACAGCATAGTTGGGATTTCCCTTCCTAATCATCCTGGAGATTCCCATCACCTCATTCTGTTTTTGTTTTTGTTTTTTTTTTTAAGTAATTTTTGAGAGAGAGAGTGAGGGAGTGAGAGAGAAAATGAGCATGAGCAGGGGAAGGCAGACAGAGAGAATCCCAAGCAGGCTCCACACTGTCAGTGCAGAGCCCAATGCGAGGCTTGAACTCATGAACCATGAGATCATGGCCCAAGCCAAAATCAAGAGCCAGGCACTTAACCAACTGAGCCACCCAGGAACCCCTCCCCTTGCCTCATTCTTGAGTTATATCACCTGTTTCCTGGGTCCTATACCCTCTCCTCATTTACTTTTATTTCAGGGAAACCTTCCTGTGGCTTCCTGAGAAAAGATGTATAGGGAGGTAAAGTTTTGAAACCTTACATGACCGAGAATTTCTTTAGACTTCTGTCATTCTTGAGAATAGTTTGCTGGATATAAAATTCTAGGCTGGAAATAACTTTCCCTAAGAATTTTGAAGGCAAATCTTTTCATCTTCTGGCTTTTAGTGTTATTGTTAACAGGTCCTATGTCATTATGATTCTTTATTATGTGTATCATGTCCCCACCCCACCACCCCTGATAAATTTGAGTATCTTCTTCCCCAATTTCCTAAAATCACATAATAGTGTGTTCAGGGAAGATCTTTATTTATTTATTATATTCAACACTTCTGAACCCTTTCAGGATGAAAATTTACATCCTTCAATTATAGGAAATACCTTTGGACAATTTAAATAATTTATTCCCCTCTTTCTTTCTGGACTGCAATTAGCTAATTACTGTACCTTTTGGATTGGTCCTCTAAAATTTTTCTTTTTCTGGGGTGCCTAGGTGGCTCAGTCAGTTGAACATTCAACTTTGGCTCAGGTCATGGTCTCACGGTGCGTGGGTTCAAGCCCTGCATCGGGCTCTGTGCTAACAGCTCAGAGCCTGGAGCCTGCTTTGGATTCTGTCTGTCTTTCTGTCTGTCTGTCTCTCTCTCTCTCTGTCCCTCCCCCACTCACACTCCCTGTCTCTCTCTCTCTCAAAAATAAACATAAAAAAAAAATAGTTAAAATAAAAAATAAAATTTTTCTTTTTCTTTTTTCTTCTTGTCTCGTTTTGTCCTACCTTCAGAGAAATTTCCCCAACTTTCTCTTCCAATTCTTCTTTTTTCTACTATAAACTTTTTTTATCTGGGGTTATGGGATGAGTTTGATCATACAATGAGCCCATCCTGAAAACATTAGAAATTCAAAAAGACTTGGGAGTGTCAGAACAGAGAAAGCAAGTAACCCCATTATCTGAGAAACATTAATAATGTAAAATTGCAGAGAACATATCTTTGTTAGTGATACAGGATGTGGGATAGATATGGAGACATTGGTGCTCCCTGGTGTTGTAAAATAAACTTGCAACTTTATTTATTTCTATATTTTTAAGATTATAATCCTTTCTCCCTTGTCACTGAGCCTCAAAAAACAACTATTTCCCACATCATTTCAAACCCTCTGTAGTCAACCTTTTCATGCTTATCAATAACTTTCAAGTACCTTATTTAAAAAAAAGTATCTTTTTTTAATGTTTATTTTTGAGAGAGAGAGACAGAGAGACAGACAGAGTGGGAGCAGGGGAGGGGCAGAGAGAGGGGGAGAAACAGAATCTGAAGCAGGCTCCAGGCTCCGAGCTATCAGCACAGAGCCCAATGTGGGGCTCGAACCCACAAACCGTGAGATCATGACCTGAGCTGAAGTCCGGCACTCAACTGAGTGAGTCACCCAGGCATCCCAAAAATGACTCATTCATTTTTCACACCCCACACATTCTACCCCAGGAAACTGGCAGCCTCCCAGCACAGAGCTTATGTTCTTTTCCTCTGAAATGCATACTTACACAAATGGATTCTGGTCTTCTTTCCTCAATATTAGAGGATGAGCCCATGCATACTGTAAAATGTAATTCCTTCTTGCAGGCATCTTTATTCTGCAACATACTTGTCATTGCCGTTTTTCATAACTTAACTAGAATGCTGTCCCCCACACTCTCCCTCCCTGATTTGGAAGCCATTAATTCTTCTGACCTAACTAGTTAACTTGCTAAACCACCTTTATGCTTATTTACCAGGAAACACTGGACCAGAGACAAAAATAATATACCTCAATATACAAACAGCTCAGGCTTAATTTGTAGGCAGAATTTGATTTGTTCTCCACGGGAAGAAAAAATTTACGCATCGAGTGCATTTGGGAAGGAGAGAGAGTAGGAAGACATCTTGATGGCAGGACAATTTGGTAGGAACTGTTACAGAATTTTTCATTTGTGTTGTCAAGAGCTCTTTTTGTATGTTCATTTTTATGGACTCTTATTTTTATTTACATAGATAAGAGTATCTTCTCATCTTGTTATATACATTTAACATTGGAATGTTTTCCTAATCTTTACATTGGCTCTGTTACCTCTAATATTCTTGTTCTGGGCATTCTATTGTTGTCATTTTGCTTTTTGTGTTATAATATTTCCTCAGTGCCTGGTGATTCTTGACAGTCTATTCCTGTAGAAGAGTGAGACACTGAAAGGCCAATTGGTGTGTGTTGTTAGAAGGTGGGCTTCACAGTAGAGTAATCTGGTTGGGGAGTTTCTTTGGAGGATTTCAGGCATTGGCCTGATAAGGTATCTTTTCTTGGATTGGCCAGTTTCCCCTTTTGCCAGAGGAAGAGGGAGTTGGAATTTTTTCTGCTTGTGTATTTATAGCTTTATATTTAATCCCCTTATCTCCTGTATGTTTAGCTGCCCCTTCCGATGTGACTTGTGTCTCTAAGTTCAAGCTTCTCTCAGTGAGATTCCCCACCCAGTCTTTTGCAGGAATTAGGGAAGGGCAGCCGTCCTGCTGCAGGAGGAGGGTTTATACTTCTGTTTCCACACAGGCAACCAATACGAAGGGTGGCAACAGGGACTAAAGGCCTGGGATACAGTCTTTATCCCAGGTTGCTGTCCTTTGTTTCCCCAAAGTCTATTCATGAAATAAAAATACTGCATTTTATTTTGTCATAGTTTCACATAGCATTATACAAAAAAGCCACATTAGTAGATTCTAATGACTTCACCCCTTAGGCACTACACCCTGATTCTATAAATCAATACCCCTTCCTAGTAAGTCCTTGTGAATACTTGCCCCTTTCTGCCTTTCCCATTCTGAGAACATCCACAGTATCAAAGTCCTCCTTTTCCTGTCCCCATCCTTAAAGATGAATGAATCTCTTTTAACGTGAAAGAAAATTTTAGTCAGGAAATAGTTGGGTGTCACTCTTCCTGTTGTTTTCACATATGACCTTGGTCCAGCTTGATAAACATTTGTTGAGTGCCTATTATAAGTGCATAGGCTCTGTGTACACTGAAGTTTCAAAAATGCATAGGACAATCCTCTGCTCTCAAGGAATTCAAAGTCTCATTTACTCTATGCCTTCCCACTAATTCCCATGTAGTAACTGTGAATGGCTTCTGCATGGAGAAGCCACTGGGTGATGGCTAAGCAGTTGCTTGCCATTGGATTTTAACTCACGCTAACCCTAGTTTCTTTCATTTTCTATATACAGATATTTAACACTAAATTGTTTTGAAAGTCATTAGAAATTAGCTTGGATCCCAACATATGACAATGTCTGAAAAAGTAAAGTATTATCATTTCTCCTTAAAGAAAAAAACACAACCCCATGGCACTCTTGTAATTGGTGCATCATCTGTACATGAAGTTCTTGAGTCAGGTCAACTGATGGGGGCTCCTGTGATGACTAGTTTGTAGTAGGCTCCCTTCTGGTTCATCAGTTCTTCATGGGTCCCCTTTTCAATCACTACCCCCTGTGACATGACAGCAATGATATCTGAGTTTTGGATGGTAGACAAACGATGAGCAATGACAATGCAGGTCCGACCTTCTCTGGCTTTGTCCAGGGCGACCTGCACTGTCTGCAAAGAGAAGGTGGAAAGCTGATGCAAAGACACATGCTTGTACCCTGGCCCAACATCTCAAGAATTCTGCTTAATACTACTTGAGCAGCATTGCTATACTCAGGGGTTAAACCCAAAGCCTTGACAGGAGAGAAAGGATCACATAAGTATTTGCTGTATGCAATGCCTCAATGATTTAAATTGCATTCTACAGACTGAGAACTTTCAGTCAAGCAAGAATGAACCAAACTATGAGGTCACAATATAACTTTATAATACCTGATGGTCTAATTTGCAAAAAATGAAACCAAAGGAATCATGTAAGGTAGCAGTTAAGTGGTCATTACTGATATTGTTATTCATTAAGGACATCTTATGTCTCTTTAAAATGAATCCTGATTTTTAAGGAATTAATTATAAATGGTAAATTTCATAGTTTTGTTTTGTTCAATTGCATTTCCTTCCATGCACATCAGATGTCACCTCTTACTTTGTGTTTTGTGCTGTCTCCCTGCTCTACCATGTAACTTTGAAATTATAAAATAGGAAATGCCTCACAGATGACCTAGATTATTTTACTTAAGAAAGCTAACTACTAGCCCTTGAAAAAGCATCACCTAGCCTAGAGAATCTTAACAACAATTCTTAAAGTTAAAATATGCTTTTTCATTTGAAACATTACTATTTTGAATCACTTCCTCTAGATTATTGTCTTTTGTTCCACCAAGTATTGGCCATTTATACTGTTAATGAATCATAAAATTGAAAATAGTGTCATTTCATAAGGGCAAATATTACAGCAAAAGACCCATTTATAATGATCTAAGACTTTAGAAAATCAATACATACCTTTTCACTTTCTGTGTCTAAGGCAGAAGTAGCCTCATCTAGTAGCAAGATTTTAGGATCTCGTACAATGGCCCGAGCAATAGCAATCCGTTGTTTCTCCCCTCGAGACAGTTGAGACCCCTGGGGCCCAACATTAGTTTCATATTTCTGGAAAAAGTATGGTGAGTTTGAAACCCAGAAACAGTCATTGCTCCTATGCTGTATGGAGCCCACATTAATCACCTCTCTGAGGATTTAAACAATTTTTGTTTTTTTTTTAATTAGGAATAATAAATGAGTCCTTCTATAAAGGATATAAAACCCATTTAGGAATATAAAAAAATATAGCATTTGTTGGGAAATTAGGGGATTTTATATCTCCATCTCTGCATTTATTTTATGTTTGTGGTGTTTTTTTTTCTTTCTTTCTCCCTGTCTATGAGATCTCTCTGATTTAAGATTCCCGGATTTCCGAACTCTCATCTGGAAGAGCTTTCCAAGATGGAATAACCCTGTGAATGCAAGGGCCCTTTGAGAGATCTCCTGGTCCATCCTCTTGTTGAGGAGACATCATTCTGGAACATAAGCTTAGTTACAAATCCTCACTGTGCTGTCTAGTAGCTCTATGAGCATGATCAAATAACCTAAATTTCTGTGAGCAGCAAACCTGCCTGGAAAATGAAGATGTTAATCACTAGTCCATACATTTACTGAAATTATGAAGGAAAATTCCTAGCTAGATGCTAGGCATGGCTACATAAAGAATAGTTAGCATTCACAGAATATTTATGATGCTTTAGGCATCGTGTTAACTATTCTAGCCAGATGATCATTTAATACTCACAGAAATAATTTTCTCCCTACTTTACAGATTACAAAACTTAGGCACAGACAGGTAAGAAAATTGTGCAAAGACAAGTAAAAAGCAGAACTCGAAATCCACGTGTGTCATGTTTCTGAGACTTTGCCCTTGACCACTGCTCTCCCCTGCCTTCCACAACAAGGTGTGTTTCCTTCCCCTGATTCCCTTGCCTCCTGACAAATGCTAACCACACCAAGTGAGACTCATGACAGCCTACTTTGTCCTCGTGGAGAAAAAATGCTCAGTGGAGGGTACCATGGGTTAAATCCATATGAGAAAGAGGCAATAAACTGCCTCTGAGCCACTGTCTCCCACAAAATGAGAAGGTGCTCAACAAAGATTTGTGGAATAAATGAATCTTCCAGAGGGAACACAAGCTTTGCTTTTCATTCAGGATACAGTACACAGTAATTTCCACATGCTCATGGATTGAGCTACCCAGGTTAGAATCAAGCTAAGACTTAAGGGCCTTTGAGAAAAAACAAACAAAACAAAACAAAAAAAAGGAAAAAGCCACCCCAAACAGCACAAAATTTATAAACATAATCACGTGCAAAAAAAAAAAAAAAAGTAATTTAAAAGAAGTCCAAAGGTTACAAGTTTGGTTCCTAAAATTTAGTTTCCATGTGTTAACTTTTTTTTTTGTGATCAACCACCAAGAGACTCTTGGTGGATGGAAAAATGCAAAGTCAATATTGTACTAAGTTCAAACTTAGTTCTGGAAAAGTGAGATGCATCAGGGCAGATGCAACTTACCTCATCAGGCACAGTAAATGCAGCCAAGTAATGAAATTATGGGGATGACAATAATACTAGCAGCATAATGACTATCTTGTGTATTCTTTCATTTTCATGTAATTGTTTGCATTTTGTAGATGATCGAGTCTCAGAAAAGATAAGTAACTGCCCCAAAGTTACACAGCTAGTAAGTGGCAGAGTTTGGATTCAAACCTATATCTGTTCTGAATCTCAGGATTGTTTCTCACCACGCTACACTAATGCTCAGTATAATACTGCTTTAGGTATAACAGGTTCTATGGCATCCTTTGCACTGGATGATATAATACTTCCCAAAGCTCAAGAGTATGTTGGTGGAGGCCATTTAATTTGCTTAAAAGAGACAATCCTAGGGCACTAAGAAAGAACCCGTGTTGACTTTGACCTTCTCTCTGAGCCACAGTCATAATACATTTTGGCCGTTCTACCTCTACCCATCCCCATCACCCATAAGGAGGTGACCTGAGGTACTCACCTCTGGGAGTGACATGACAAAGTCATGCAACTGAGCCTGCTTTGCAGCTTCTATGACTTTTTCCATGGGAATTTCCCTGGTGTTGTCCCCATACTTGATGTTGTCCATTATGCTACAGGCAAACAGCACCGGTTCCTGGGAAACAATTCCAATGTTCGAGCGGAGAAACTGGACGTTTACTTTTTTGCTGTCATGCCCATCTATCATCTGCCAATAGAGGTGAGAGGCAGAGCATTAAGTTCTAGAATTCCAGCAGTGAGGAACCTCCATATTCTAGAGGTAGTATTATATAAGACAGTTGCTTTACTTGAGAGATAAAAATCCCAGGAATCTTATAAATAAGTGATGTTGCCTTTGACCTCTGGAGGGAGTACCTGTCAGAAGTGGTGTCAGAAGTTATGATCAGACTATGGTTTTGTTTGTTTCCCAAAATTTAGCTGTGTAGGTATTTGAAACAAGAAGGGCACCCAGGACCGTATTTTGTTAAAAACAAATTTCCCCTTATACTTTGGTGTAGCACATCCTTTACAAGTATGAACAATTGCTCAATTTTTAGACTCCACAGGTTATGAAACAGGTTTTTCTATGTAAAAAGCTATTGGACAATATAGCAATTAAACCTATTTCCTTGATTTTACTGATACTAACATGAGATAATAGACTCAAGTAAGGAAGGAGTACATTTATTCACCTAGTCAATCAACAAACATATATTAAGTTTTCTGCCACAAGGGCACCATGCTAGGGAGTCTTTTATCTGCTATATAAAGAAAAAAGAATCTCTATTTTCTAGTAATTCATGATCTAGCTAGGCAATTTAGTGCAGGAACTCAAATATCTACCATTTGAGCTGTTTCACTTAAAAGCCTTAATATAGTAAAGGTGAAGTGTGTCTAACATACTACTATAAAGTGTTTGGCCCTATGGTTTCAGAAACAGATTATGTTAAATGGTGTGAACATACTATATTGTAGATAAGTTCTTAGCAATGGAAAAAGCAAACACTAGTGGGAAAAGATATAAGGTATTCCTCAACAATTAGCCCTGGCTCATCTTCCTCTATTCATTTTCCATAGTACTTATAGATTGCAAAGCACAATTTAATACCTAATTAACTACTGGAGCAGCTCTCTAAATATTGTACATGAGCTAATAAGGTAAACTCCTAAAAGACATGAGATATGCTTCATACTTCTTAGAATTTGCCACAGGGCCTAACACAGTACTGCAGATCACAGGAATTATGTGTTGAAAATGTTGAATGCTGCATTTGGTAGCTTCCTTAAGAGTAAAGACAATTTTTAGCATTTATTTATTTATTCATTCATTCTATCTATTTATTTGTAATGTTTATTTATTTTTGAGAGAGAGCATGTGCGAGCAGGAGAGGGGCAGAGGGAGAGAAAGAGAGAGAGAGAGAGAGAGAGAGAGAGAGAGAGAGAATCCCATGCAGGCTCCATGCTGTCAGCACAGAGTCCAATGTGCGGCTTGAACTCAAGAACCCTGAGATCATGACCTGAGCTGAAATCAAGAGTCAGAGGCTTAACCAACTGAGCTACCCAGGTGCCTCAAAGACAACATTTTAAAATTGCATAAAACGTGGTATTTTTTCCTACTTGAAAAAGGTTTGTAAAAATGTTTTACAATAATATAACAAAATATATTGTGTTTATGAAATTCAAGGAATCATACTGATTTCTTCATGGGCATTGCTTCTTACTTACGATCAGAACAAGCACTGAGTACATTCAGAGAAATATACTTAATATACGTATATGTTAATATTGGAAAGATCAAATGTGAAGGATTTGGGTCCTTATATGTCTTATAGTTCACAGTCTACCTGGGGTGATAGACAGGATAGTCTGACATTTTGGGAAACTAGACCCTCTCGTTTGCAGAGATCAGACCCCAATGCAATGTGCTTTCTAGGTTCATCAATCACTACATATTTTTAAACAAATTAAAATTTTTATAACCAAAATTAATAACAAAGTGATTATAAGTTATATATAACCAACTCTTATTCCTTATTTTCATAATTTCCTGGATTCTTCCAATATCTCTTTGCTTATTTCTTTGCTTTGCTTTTTGCAAAGGAATCTTTAGTTGCCTCCTTCGAGTTTCTCTCAGCATTTCTCTTCATAAAGTGACCTGTCCTCACTGCAGTGAAGTTTATACTACCCAGGGAACTCAAAAAAGCCTTTATTTCAAAATATTAGGGTTAAACAATCACTTGTAGATCAGAATAAAACATTTTCAGACCTATGCCTCTGAATCATTTCTTAGAAAACTACTGATGGATGCACTCCAACAAAAGGAAAGTGAAACCCAAGAAAGAGGATGATAGGGGAATTAGGAAATAATGGATCTAATCCAAGAAAACATTCAGGAAACTCAGGGTGACAACTGTTCAACAGGCACAGGTTGTAATTAGCCCAGGCAGTTGTAGACATGAGAGTAAGAAGCATGCCCCTCAGAAAAGGTAGCAGGATAGAGACATTGGAAGGATATAAGGATTTGATAAAGGCAGAAGATGCCAGAAAAAAAGCCTTTCATAAAAACAATCAAGAAAGAAAATGTAATGCTGATGTATCTCACTACTTGATAATGGGATGAACAATATTTACATAATCATAATAAAAGTTGTTAGTTGATTGTTAACTTTTAGAGTCAGCCCAGAATTAAAGATAATAAATGTTATAAACAGAATGTTAGTGTTTTGCATTTTGATAATATAAAAGTATAGTTATTAGGAATGGAGAAATAAGAGGAAGGAGGAAGAGGTGAAAATAGACATAGAATTGTTACTCTTATTTTAGGAAATAAGAATTCAAGAGATGCTATCTGTAGGTGTAGAAAAGAAGCAGAATTATATTAATTAAATTTACAAACAGAAACTTTTAAAAGTGATATATATATATATATATATATATATAGGGAGGAGGTGCATAAAAAAGGGGAAGTGTTGAGGGTAAGCTAAATTTCCATCTCTTAAGAATAAGTCAATAAAGAGTCTAAATTTGTTAAATCTTGAAACAGCGGCATAACCATATTACTTAGAGACTTTGAGGCGTTGAAAGACCTAAAAACATCAAATAGTTAAAAATAGTTGTCTTTGAGCAGAGAAATGGGGAGTGGTGGAAAGGGTAGCATAAGGGGTTGCTTTTTATTACAAATCTTTCCTATTTTATTTTGTATTCCTCTGCATATATTATTTGGAAAGAAAGAAAAGGGAAAGAAATGCTCCAGAAAATAAGAAGCAAAGAAATTCACCAGTTTTTCAAAAATCCTTGCCAAAGCTTTATGGCACATAACTACCAATTTGAGTTCTTTACATTATCTACACTTAAGCTTCTTCAACCAGGGTTGTCTCAGATTGTTCATACTAAATTCCCTCTCTTGCTCATTTATCATTGCGTTCTTCATCACCCCAGTCATTTTTTCCATTCGCGGTCATTAGCTTCCTGATTTGTTTGCACATTCTGCTCCATTTACAGGTAAGCAAATGCTTCTGTTAAACACACTCATCTCCAGCTTTGCAGTGTGCCCAGTTTTCTTTGTCTAACTGGTCAGCAGGCCATCTGGAACTGGGAAGTATATGGTATTAGAAATTGTAAGGTAGAATCAGGTCAACCAGCAAATGACTGGAACTAGACAATATCCATAGGGGAAAGTGTCCGAGGCAAGCACGTTCGAGTGAGTCCGGCGAGGTGTAATCTTGAAAACCACTTTTAAGGGGTTGGAGATCTTCTGCAGAAAGCAAAATTCTCAAAAGCATTTGCACTGCTTACCACCTTCCCTTCGTCAGGATCATAGAAACGTTCCAAAAGCTGAATGCTGGTGCTTTTGCCACATCCGCTGCTTCCAACAAATGCCAGTGTTTGGCCTGGATGAACCGATATTGAGAGACCATTCAGAACTTGTACATTAGGTCGAGAAGGATATGTAAATTTGCAGTCAACAAAGTCAATCTGGCCTTGGAAGTTGTCCTGTGGATGGGAAGATTGGAGTTACATGTGCTCCTATTAGAATCTAGAATACTGAAAATGTACCTAAATCTGAGTTTTAAATCCTTGCTTAAGATACCTTCAACTGCACGCTGCCATGTTGTGAAGTATAAAGACAGCCACTTAATGAAATGGCATTCTGTTCCCGATTCTGGCAGGTATAGAACAAAGAGATGCTTGAACAATGAAATTAAAGACATGTGACCTCTCATTCCCATTCTAACCTAATGGGATTTCCTTGTCATCCATTCATTCTGAATGGAAGAGAACAACTAGTAGATATGATTCCATCACAGAAGCCAGTAACTGTCCAAACCCTTATAGTTCTGCTTCCCCTACAGATTTCAAATAATAGCATTAAACTTCAAATGACTCAGAAAGTTACTTGAGCCTGTATGGAAAAGGTAGTACCTTCAGTTGTACTACCTGAATTATGAATTTTAGAAATGGATAGACTTTAATAACGCAGAAGCTTCACTTTTATTGAGCTGAAGGAGAAATAGGTCATTTGATCAATTTACAAGGATTTCTGAATTTAGTTCAGCTTTATTAGGGTTTAGTTTTGTTTTGCTCTCTTGAACACACTGGATTATTAAAAAATTGGGGTGCCTGTGTGGCTCAGGCGGTTGAGCGTCCGGCTTTGGCTCAGGTCATGATCTCACAGTTTGTGGGTTCAAGCCCCATATAGGGCTCTGTGCTGACAGCTTAGAGCCTGGAGCCTGCTTCGAATTCTGTGTCTCCCTCTCTCTCTGCTCCTCCCCGTTCATGCTCTGTCTCTCTCCTTCAAAAATAAAAAAATAAATAAATAAAATAGAAAATAAAATAAAATAAAATAAAATAAAATAAAATAAAAACATTAAAAAATAGTTGGGCGGGGGGTTCCTGAGTGGCTCAGTCCATTAGGGGTCCGACTTTGGCTCAGGTCATGATCTCACAGCTCCTGAGTTAAAGTCCAGCATAGGGCTCTGTGCTGACAGCTCAGAGTCTGGAGCCTGCTTTGGATTCTTTTTCTCCCGCTCTCTCTGCCCTCCCCCTCTACCTCCCTCCTTCTCTCTCTCTCTCTCTCAAAAATAAACAGTAAACAAATTTTTTTTAATAGTCGGGGAAGATAAAAAAAATACCTGTTGGGACTATCAATTAGAAGAAAAGATATTTTGTTGATATCAAATTGGTTTTCAGGGAGTCCACATTAATCTAGATAAACATGAATTAAATCAATATTATTGTACAGGAAGAACTGGTTTTTCTGCATTCCATACCAGAACATTAGTAGAAAACATGGTGGTTGGGTAGGTCTCAAAAGATATCCAGTTTCATTCATTCTGGAACTCAGTGTGCTTTATATTACACAGAATTCAGCATTCACTGGATATCATTGCCTTATTCAAATGCCAGACTTATGAATAAATTTTAATGCTAATTTACTTCATTCCTTTACACTTATAAATCTATTGTCTGTGTGTTCTACATTCATGTGAATGAACCCATATACTGCAGGAAAGTGCTAGGTAGTATTGTATGACTAGCTGTTCACACACATACACACAACACACACGTGCACAGTCCTCCTCCACCTCCCTCCTATTCCCTCAGTACTTACCCACTTTTCACCTGCACTACTGTACACATTAATTGGGGGTTGTCGGTCCAGCAGTTGAAAAAAGCGTGCAGCTGATATTTTAGCTTTGGCATAACTAGGGGTGTAAGCGGAGGCTCTTCCAAAAGCTGTCGCACTTAATATCACTGAAGAGATCACCCTGTAATTGGACAGACACCCAGGTAGAGAAGGAGTGTGGCATGGTTGGTGTGACAGCCTAAGGGGCAGATGTCTGGGGGCCTGGCCCTGGTTCTACTAGGAAAGAATTGAGCAACTTTGAACAGGTCACCTTCGACTTGTTGGGAATGGGGGCTTGGAGACACTGGTAGTTTTCCGAGGTGTTCTATGTCAACATGGTGAGGGGAAAATTGAACGAGGGGGATTCACACCTCCAAACCCTGCTTTAGCTACAATGGCCTCTTTTTCAAAGGTTTGTTTGAGAAAAAAAAATTTCCTGAGAATTTTTAAAAAAGGAGGAAGGGGGCTTGAAAGATCATCAGATCGGGTTGAGTTCTCACAAAGCTAACATTTTTCGAATCTATAATAAGTGCATAAAAGATAATTATTAGTGAAGCATCACTAGTACAAAGCATGGGTGTCATTCACGCTTCAGACACCATGAGAAAGATAAAATTGTCCGTTTGCTTCTACAGTACTTATCCCAACTTCTAACATATTTAACATGTGCAAAATTAATGAGGAAATGGGTGAAGGGATAAATGAGTGATAAATATGGTGAGAGAGAGCTCTGGTGCTATACAGATGATGATGTGAGGGGCATCCTCCCAAGCTGACCATCTGCATCACCATGCCCAGAGGGCCTGCTGGAGGGGAGTGTGTTTGTGCCTTATGAACAGCTCGTTCATAAGCAGGAATTCTTTTAGGCCAAACATCTCTAGGATCCCAGCCCAAAGCTTAAAGCAATGAAAAGCACCTGGAATAAAATGGGAAATGGTGGAAGATGATCTTTCAGTTTAAAAAAAAAAATTAATGTTTATTTATTTTTGAGAAACAGAGAACACGGGGCGGGGAGTGGGAAGCAGAGAGAGAGGGAGTCAGTTTTTAAAGAGAAGCCAGAAGTTGGGGATTTTCTATAGTTTCCCAATTTTTACATATTGTCCAATAATTCTTCAAATTTCTGACATAAACGAAGAAGTCAACAGTCTGTGATTTCTGATTTGGGTTAACAGCTCTCAATATGCAAAAATTTGGAAAAGAAGCTTTCATGATTGGAGTGGGTATAGTAGGGCAGGAGAAGAAATTTCTTCTGTATTTCTAAAAGAAAGATAGAAGCCAAGAAGACAGAACTCATGGCTTGAGGACAAACCCAAAAGAACAGATTTCTATTGGGACCACTTTTCCTAATGTCCTCCAAGGCTTTCTCAGACCACCTCGCCCTCATCCCTCTAACACCCCCGCTACACCCATATACATGAGTACCCAGTCCTTTGGTACCCTGACACACTTTGGCTCTCACTTCTAGAAATGTGAGACACTGAACTCAAAGCTAATCTTATCAGGAGAGCCGGCTTGAACTATAAGAAAGGAACATAATTCCCCTGTCCTGGCCTTTGCTGTCTCTACCTAGGAGCATTCAGCTGGAAATATGTCTTCCTTGCAAGAGGCAGAGTTCTAATAAGATGGTTCTATGAACCATCTGATCCAAGGCCTCTAGATTTCCTCAGCATTAACCAGTATAATAAACTGTATCAATGGTTCATTTATCCTATTACTCTGTACACATCCCTTTACAATATAGCTTTTTTACTCCTCTGTGATATTGTGATTTATAGTAAGAAACATGTATTTGGTTTTTGGCTCCTATTCCTGGCACAACTGTTAAACCCTTGGAAGTTCCTAAATTTGGAGAACCATCAAGGTGTCTTTTGTTGTGTTAATGAAGTGACTTTGGAAGGCCCCTATTAACCTAAGGATGGCGGCTGGTTGCAGTTGCCAGGGGAGGCAACCACACAATTAGAGGTAGAAATTGGAAATTTCAGTCCTATCCCAGCCCCTCACCTCCAGGGAAAGGTAGGGTGTCTGAAGAAAAGTCTGAGGAAGGTGTTTTGGGCAGTCTTGCAGGACTGCATCCTTAGGCTCTGGGGTTCAATGCTGTCTCCAGGTAGAAGGTGTCAGAATTAAGTTGAACTGTAGGACACCCAATCAGGGATCAGAAGTGTGTGTGTGTGTGACAACAGTGTGACAATAAAGGAGAAACACAATCGGATCCTATCATTGAAAAGTAGATTTCATTCTCTTTTTTTTAAAATTTGGGTTTGGTTGTATGACTTTCCTTGGCCAGAGAGATATTAGAAAATGCAAACACTTTTCAAGTGTTTCACCTTGGGCATTGGGGCTTACTCTCTTCTGTTGTACTTGGAGTACTGAGACCATAATATGAAGAAAACAAGCCAACCTGCTAGAGAAGTCAGGTGGAGACAGAAGCCCACTCAGAAGCCTGAGTGAATCAGTCCAGTTCTGAAGAACACCTTGACAGCCCATAGAATCTTCAGAAATAATCAATCCCAACTGTTCAAGAGATCAAATTTGGTATGGTTTGTTAAGCAGCAAGAGCTGCCTGATGGAACCAGGCCATTCCTCCCTAGAGGAGGTCATACCTTTTATGACCTT
This sequence comes from Prionailurus viverrinus, assembly GCF_022837055.1. NCBI lineage: Eukaryota > Metazoa > Chordata > Mammalia > Carnivora > Felidae > Prionailurus > Prionailurus viverrinus. The sequence goes on along the minus strand of NC_062568.1, from coordinate 59,094,179 downwards.
GGCATGATAGTCCTCACCTGAACACATAGCTGAAATGGAGCCCCTCATTGGGGATTAAGTAACCTCCATATCTGTAGGAAGCAGAGTTAGCAACAAACACTATGCACTGGGAAAAACCATAGCAGAATCCATAAACGTTCGCTTTTCGAAAGGCTGTCTTGAATGGCTTCTCCAGCTCAGTCTCAAATGCTTTAATAAACTGCCTCTCTTTTCCAATTCCAGCAACAGTGCGGATATTACTGAGAGCTTCATTTGTAACCTGGAGAATGAAAAGGAGTCTTAGGAATTAAAGAGCAGAAATAACTACTCTCATGACATGTCAGTTGCTACATGGACTTAATGTGGGGTAAATGGCAAAATGTGGTACAAATCTGTGATGGAGGCATCATCTAGACATCAAAGAACTTGTCAGACATCAACCTACCTGGATCATGAAGCAGTTAAACTCAAGTTCTAATTAATACTAACATGTTTTTTTTTTTTTGTCTCCACTTGTAGAAGAGAGAAGAGAACAAATGTACACACGCTTATCCTTGAAAACTTTTTAGCTTTTTTGGTAATTTATTGAAATGTCCAAAACAATATCTGTAGATGTCTTCTGAGACAAAATATATTTAATAATACAAATTTAAAATATGATTCTATTTTCTTAAAAAATAATCTGACCAAATATTATATAAGTATAAAGTTTATCTTTTAGTCTATACTATGAATTTGTAGTTGTTTCAATCTATACACTATGGTAAATAATCACTGTTTCTGAATTAGCATCCTGTCCTAAAGTAGCACAAAGGTGGGCTACTTTCTCCCATTGGCATATGAAACTTTTTGGCTTCTGTCTACTTGGGCAATGTTTACATCTCCTCTCTTAAGACACGAAACCTAGATAACAGTAAATTTGTTAAGAGAATAAAGGTGTGTATGTGTGCGTACATGATTTCTTATACCTGATAAATGTCTATGCCACCATCTCCTCATTTACCCCGGTACAAGATACTCATTAGAACACACTTTTAAAAGTGCATCGCTGAAACCTAAGAGTATTTGAGAACTAAATTGCATCTCATAGTTCTATTTGGGAAAGACATTTGTCCTAAGTCTAGCAGACAGTAAAGTGTGAAAATTAAAATTATCTTCCATTAAAAAGATGGTAGCTCCTCTCTGTGTGGGCAGCATGACCTGGGAAAAACGTTTAGCTAAAAAAAACCCAAGTAGACGGAAAGCTGAACTCTCCACTCTTGCAAATAAGAATACACCAAACTAGAATGTGGAGGAAATAACCATTGGAAAAGAAATTGAACATGTAACCCTCTGTGTTTGCCCCGCCGTTTCTCTACACCTGTTTACACTCACAGCATCACAGCTTTGTTGTCACGGCCTTGGGGCAAAGGCACATATAAAAAAGGCTAGTGGGAGGTTTCCAAAGATTAACGTTTGTAGCCTAACAGCTTTCTTAAGTCTCTTTGTACAACTCATTCTCAGTGGTTTGTCTGACAGCCACTTAGCTGTAAGCAGTTTGAAAATTGGGTCTGTAAGATTACCTGGCCCGCTATCTCCAGAGCCTGCTTGTCTTGAGTGGCAAATCCTGTCAACATTCTGATCTGTATGGCTCCCGATAAAGCCAAGAAGGGGAAGAAGCACACTATAACCAGGCTTAGCTTCCAGCTAAAGATGAAGGCAATGATCATGGCCACAGTGATGTTAGTGAAGGAATTGACCATCATCCCGATTTGAGAGCCAGTCGCCTGCAAACCAAAAGCAATCAACCAATCTGAGACACACAGTCTCTTTCAACAAATACCACTATGTGAAAAGGCAATTTTATACTAAAAAGATTATTTTAAAAAAATTATTCTGATAAAATATACATAACATGATGTTTATCGTTTTAGCCATTTCTAAGTGTACAATTCAGTGGCATTAAATACATTCACAGTATTGTGTAAACATCACCACCATCTATATCCAAAATCTTTTTTTCTTCTTAGAGAGAGAGAGAGAGAAAGAGAGAAGATGAGCCAGCATACACACAAGTGAGGTAGGGACAGAGAGAGAGACAGGGAGAGAGAGAATCCCATAAATCATGACCTGAGCTGAAATCAAGAGTTGGACACTTAAACAAGTGAGTCACTCAGGCACCTGTCCAAACTCGTTTTATCATCTACAACAAGAACTCTGTACCCATTAAATATAACCCCCCGCCTCCTCCTTCTCCCTAGCCCCTGACAACCTCTATTCTTCCTTCTGCCTCTATAAATTTGCCTCTTCTAGGTACCTGAATGGAATCATACAATATCTTTCTGTGTCTAACTTATTTTATTAAGCTTAATACTTTCAAGGTCCATCCATGTTGTAGCACATATCAGACTTTCATTCCTTTAAGAGCTGAATAATATTTCATTATATGTATATATCACATTGTGTTTATCCATTCGTCTGTTGATGGACACTTGGGTTGTTTTCACCTTTTGACCATATGGATACTGCTGCTATGAATGAACACTGATGTACAAATATCCATTTGTGTCCCTGTCTTCATTCTTCTGGATATACATACCTAGGAGTGGATTTACTGGGTCATTTGGTAGTTCTATGTTTAGAAAGATTTTTTTTAAATAATGAACTCCCTAATGCATTTGAAGGCTGGGTTAATAAAAGTCCCTTTTATTCATGGTTTTTTGGAAGCTCATCTATTGTCTAATCTCATTTCATGGGTGTCAGAGCTCGAGCAGTCAGTGTGAGATTAATTCAGCTAAGTGTGGGCTGCATATATTTCACATGCCTATGCATTTGGTCTGCTTGGAAATGCCCAGGCGTTGGTCATATGGTAATATTTCTGATTATCCAGTGAAGACGGATGATTGTTCTGTAATTATACTCTTAAAATTTGTACAAGACTATTATAAGAGACCACTTTCTTTCTCAATGAAATTAGCTTGTTCATCAGTACAAAATCACATCCTGACTTAATAGCTGGCTGTTCAGTCAACACAAAATGGACAAAAAAGGTTCAGTCTCAATATAAGTGGAGAACGGACACTCATAGTAATTATTATTTATAATGAAAATTATTTGATGGTTCCAACTCTTCTTTCAGTTGCAGTTATGCAGATGTGACCAAAGGTTGGCACCTTCTGTGTAGAAAAGACTTGTGTGGGAACAACTGCAATGCCTTTTGTCAAAATTGTAGAGGCTTTAGCATTATTTAAAACAACCACAGGTAAGCTAGTAGGTAACGATAGGTGCTAAGGAAATGCGATGCAAGAATAATTTACCTCTGCATATTATATTGAAGATTCAAATGGAATATGAACTCTGTGGTCCAAAGAATTCTCTCCCATGTATTGATAATAACTTCCTTGAACACAGGAGTCAAAGTTAAATTTGGAATTCACTTATACACCTATATTTAGAGCAGCATTATCCACAATAGCCAAAAGGCAGAAGGAGCCCAAGTGCCAAGTTGATTGACAGATAAGTAGATAAACAAAATGTGATCTATACAAACAATGGCATATTATTCAAGCCTTAAAAAAGAAATGAAATTCTGACACATGCTACAACATGGATGTACCCTGAGGACATTAAGCTAGGCGAAATACACCAGCCGCAAAAGGACAAATAATCGTATGATTCTACTTATATGAGGTTCCTGGAATAGTCAAATTCATAGAGCCAGCGTGGGATGATGGTTTTATCAGGGCCTGGGAGGAGAGTGGGATGGGAAGTTAATATTTAATGGATACAGAGCTTCAATTTGGGATGATGACAAGTTCTAGATATGGATAGTGGTGATGTTGCATAACAATGTAAATATACATAATACCACTGAATTGTACACTTAAAAATGGGTAAAATGGTAAATTTTATGATTTGTATATTTTACCACTGTTAAAAAGAACAAAAGAATTTCGGGTTGGCAAGGACAGTTAGGCATTATAGAGCATTTGAAAAATAGCTAAATAGTTCTTTGGGATATCCTTATTTTTTCTTTTAACATTATATTCCATCAATATTTAAAAAAAATTTTTTAAAGTAATACAGCTTAAGACACAAAATATATACACATATATAGTAATAAACATTTTCACAAAAAGGGATCAGTCTAGATACTACTTTGTACTTTGATTTTTTTTTTCACTTCTTGTAACATAACCATCCCTCTGGATCATTACATTAACACCTTTAAAGATAGCTGCCTAATATTCCTTAGTAGGGATGTATTCACTCAACTGTTTTCCCACTGGTGGATATTCAGGTAGTTTCCAGGGGATTTTATTAATTTTTTGATCAATATAAAAAATACCCTTGAATGCATATTGTCACAAAATAGGAGAGAATTAACTCATACAAATTTTAGTCACAGGATTTGCATACCTGATTATTCTCTAAAAAATGTTGAAAGAATTCAAACTATAACCAATATTTTATGAGTGCGTCCATTTCTTCTCATCCTCACAAATATAGGAAGTTGTCATTCACGATTGTTTTTATAGGTGGAAAATGGTGCTTCATTCTTTTATTAGTATTTTTCTATTAATAAGGTTGTGCAATTCTTCATTTGTCCATTGTCCTGCTGCATTTCTTTTTTGTGGTTTGTCCATATACTATTTTTTAACCTGTATTATTTTGTTTATTTTTGTTCTCTAACCAATTTTAGAGCACTGCACATATTAGAGTTATCAGGTGTATTAATTTTTGTTATAAATATTTTTCTAGTTTTTACCATTTGTTTATACAAAAGTTTTAAGTTTTTATGTAGTCTGACAAGTCTACTTTAAGTTTTTTTGTCTTGTTTAAGAGAATCTGCTCGGGACAGCTGGGTGGCTCAGTCGGTTGAGCGTGGAGCGTCTGACTTTGGCTCAGGTCATGATCTCACAGTTTGTGGATTCGAGCTCCACTGTGCTGACAGCTCAGAGCCTGAAGCCTGTTTCGGATTCTATCTCCCTCTCTCTCTGCCCCTCCCCCACTCACGCTCTCTTTCTCTCAAGAATAAACAAACATTTAAAAAATGTTTTTAAAAAGCACCTTGCAGACTGAAGGATGCAAAAATAGAAGAGATAATTTTATAGCTTATTTATTTAACCTAAACTTCAGTGTCAGGTAAACTGGACACTAGAATACTCAGTTGGTAAAAGTGAAATTGTTACAAACTTTCTCCAAGCAGTAAGACAATGCACATTAAAACCCTTCAAAATGATCATATACTCTGATCCAGTGATTTTATTTTGAGAACAAAAACAAAAAAAAATGAATAAGGATGTGCCAAGCTTGATGTAAAATGATAGAAGTTGCTTATAAGGGGGAAAAAACAGAAACAAAAAACATTTAAATAAGGAATTCTTTAATGGTGATACATTAAAATGATGAATTATGCAGCCGTCAAAAATCTACTGTAGAAAAATATGTAATGGCCAAAATATGCTCACAGCAGATTGTTGTAGGGAAAAAAACAGAAAGATTACAAAATGATTCATGGAGTGTGACCCAGAGTCTGTAAGAAGCACATATATACATAGAAAAAAAGCTCTGAGGAAGAAGATTCCATGTTCCTGAGAAATTCTCCCATATCATTGTCCATATTTTTGAGTCAAGACACACAGTACAGCACCATCAATCCAGGGCGTTTTTTTCTTCCAAGAACCTTACAAATAAACTGTGGTTTTCTTTTTTCTTTCTCTTTCTTTCCTTCCTTCCTTCCTTCCTTCCTTCCTTTCTTCCCACAAAATGTGAGTAGAGGTTCTGGACGGCACATTTGACTCTTGTCACTTTAATACAAACCCCTAGTTTCCTAAAGGCATGGCCTCACCTTACACATGTATAAGTCCCCTGAACAAGGCTGCCGGTTCTGAGGTTGAGAAACCACAACAGCTTTGTCTCTATGAATGCCTCAAGATTCTAGATGGCAATCATTTACTTCTTTCCTTCAGTTTCCTTACTGGCATTTTGCAGAGGCAGCTCAGAATAGCTCCTCTTTTCCTAAGACCGGCATGCTGGGCATCTATGTAAGAGGCTTTCTTCCACACACGCTTTGCTTCCACCTTCTGGGGGGAGCTTTTAAGTGTTGTGGAATCTGAGCCTCTGGGCCTGAAAATGATCTGAGAAATGAGTATCAGGAAAGTTTTCAGTTGCTAGACTCCCACAAAATCTAAAACCTGGACAGATTTGGACTCATGGCACTGATTCTGGACATTGCCTGGGACACACTGTTGTTTGTCAGCATTGGAAATGGTGGAAAATGTGGCTCTGGGGCATCTCAGTCCCATGAGTTCCTATTTCATGGGAAACACATAGGTAATTATCATAATTCTCAAAGGAAAGAATATTTACTCCAGTTAATAACACCCCTGATTTCCCCCCATAGCTTACCCCTTGAACTTGAGAGGCATCTGTAGCAAGCCTTGTTGTTAGTGCCCCAGGGCTATTTCTCAGGTCATCAAACCAGCCAATGTCTTGTCCTAATATTGCTCTGAAACCAAATTTACGTAGCCTTTTTGTGAGGAGTTCTCCAGATTTAGCAAAAGCATATCCCTAAAACATAAAGGAATCTTTAGTGATATTTTAACACGAAAAGGGAGAAAATAGCTAAATCACTTACAAAAAAATAAAACTCCTTACCTGCAGAAACTGAGTGCAAATGGATATACAGCCCAATACTACAAAAAGCAGGCACACAACATTGATCTGTGACCTTTGTTCTTCTTTATCAAGAAGTGAAAAAGTCTTTGCAAGAAAGTAAGCAAACATGTTACTTTAGTATTACAAACAATAGCAAAATAAATAAAATATGCTTAAAAGGAATTTCTCTTAAGCATCAGGCTAAGGGAACATATCAGTAATTAAACCAAAGTTAGCTATGAATATGTGTATTTTAATTCCTTGTGGGGAAGGAAGCTTGGCAAATGAAAACCAATAGCTACAATTTGCAGAAATTCTGTCTTGTTTCTTGGCCTGATGTAGGCAATTGTGTTGGCTTTTCATTGATACAGATGAAAAGTATCATTAAATATCTCAAATCTTGTATGTAATAAGGCAAAGAAAAAAGAAAGGAAGTTAGGAACAAAGGAAGGGAGGGAGGAAGGAGGCAGGGAGGGAGGGAAGAAAGGAGGGAAGGAAGGAAGGAAGGAGGGAAGGAAGGAAGGAAGGAAGGAAGGAAGGAAGGAAGAATGTTTTCTGGAACAAAGCACAAAGTATTATCATGACCTTTGTCCTTCTCACATAACAGAAGCAATAAAGATGATTTTCCCACTCAGGTACTCTGTTATTACTTTTATAGATCATATTCATATAATATATATATACATACATATATATAATATATGAATAATAGTTTCGTTTAAAAAACAACTAGCTATTAACTGTAGTTGGCTTAGGAGAAAGAACACTTTCTGTCCATCTGAGGCTGAGATTGTTGTTTCTTTTTTTTTATGTTTATTTTTGAGAAAGAGAGAGAGAGAGAGCACAAGTGGGGGAGGAACACAGAGAGAGGGAGACACAGAATCCAAAGCAGGCTCCAGGCTCTCAGTTGTCAGCACAGAGCCTGACATGGGGCTGGAACCCACGAACTGTGAAATCATGACCTGAGCCGAAGTCAGATGCTTAACTGACTGAGCCACCCAGATGCCCCAGAGGTTGTTGTTTCCAAATCAGGAAAAGTTGAAAACATTTTCTACTTCCCCCCAAAAAACTATGGAAGTCGTGAATTTTTTTTAGTCCATAATAAATGGTAAACTATAAGTGTATTCTGAACTTGCAGATGTATGCTCAAGTAACTGATTGGGGACTACGCTGTTGCAATAAGAAAATGGAAAGAACAACTGGATATTCTAATGATAGTGCCCTATGATGAATAGATTTTAGGTACAACAAAACTTCCTAATTTGGGCTTAAGTGAGGGAAACTTGAGTTCAAAAACGTACACATTAGAGAACTTTATTTATCGTTCTAAATTAATTTAAGTCACTAGAACAATGCTAACAAGCAGTTGCTCAAAAGAAATCGTTTATGCAATACATATTTATTGAGTGCCTGTTATATACCAAATAAATCTCTTGAAAACAATGTATACTACTCCATTAACAAATCCTTTCTTGCAAAGCAAAAGTAACCTATTCAAATAATCAAATTCCAAAGTGGAGAGGGGAGTTCCAGATTAATAAAATTTACTGTTTCTAGGATAATTTCTAGGGTCTTCATGTTCTTAATACAGGTGGAAGTGGGTTTGGAAGATTCCAAGGTCATTCTCCCCAGCACTGAGTAACTCATATGTTTACTTTACAGAGTTTATAAATTTAGGAGTTTAAAAACCTGTTGCAGTTTGGTTTTTAAAATCATTATACACATCCCCCAAACCCCAAACAGTGATGCCATATTTCCATTCCTTCCTCATGTCACCTATTATAATCATGGACAAAAGGACTATAGAAGTGCAGATTAGCCAGTTTAACTCTTATTCTAGAGAAGGTAAACCAGAGCCCCAAACATCAAAACTTCTGTCCAAGTTCATTTAGCTAGTGGTTATTATTAGGTAAGGAAAGGCCTATTTTTTAAGATTCCAGTGATTTTCTTCTTGCCAGCTCTCTTGGCTCTTGGCATGACTCATCTTGTCTGGGTTAAAAAAAAGAGTGTTTGGCTGATGTTAAATCCATACAAGTGTCCAGTTCAAGAGTGGACATCTCTCTATCCATAACTTCTTTTCACAAAATTCTACTCCATGAGTTCTTTGTTGTTGAGTTTTGTTCTTGTTGAAATCAACCCAAAAGGCTACCCATCCGTAGGCTCCTTTATAATACATCTGTGCCATTTTTATAATGGTGAGTTTGTTTAAGGAGAAAACAGATATTCATTAAACTCTTGCTATTTACCAGGTGCCAAATGTGTAACTTAACCTACTTTAACTTCAGTGAAGATTTCCTTAAATTAGGCTTCTTAAAACAACCCAGTGAGGTAGATTTTCTTGTCCCAAATTACAGATGAGGAAACTAAGACTCATCAAGGAAAAGCCACTTGCCTAAATGCACACAGAGAATACAGAGCAGAGACTTAATACGAATTCAGGGCTGACTGACTCCAAAACTCGTGCTTTTTCCCAGCATGCTACGTCCACATTGCTGTGCTTGGAACACATGCACACTTTCCAAGTCAAATAGACCCATGGAAAGTGAATCAGATACATTATGTTTTATGTGTGTATTGATGCATCACTAGACTAGAGACCAGGATCCTAATAGTGTCCAATCGTTTGCTGGGTCTGTGTCCCAAACTGTGGTCTCAATACACCAAATGTTAGTATTGTGCCCTTTAGGTATGTCAGCATGAAAATAGCGCAATTACGAACAGACTATTATCTGACTCATGATTATATCCTACGAGATGAAAGTATCATGAATCTACTGATGAATATGTGATAATTATGCAAGAGACAAACAGAATGATCTTCTTCATCAGAGAGGAAAAATAGTACTTTGTTCAGCATCATTCTCTTAGAAAATACAACCCAGTGAGAACATTAAACAAGAGTAAACTTTGGATTCCACCAACCAGATCCTGTTACTCTGGTAACTGTAGCCCTTAAGTGAAAGCCTTATTGCTCAAGCCAAGTTTTTCCTAGGATTTCTGGTTGTGAACAGAAGAATCACATAATGATTGTCACTGCCAACAACTGGAAGCTGCTCTAGAGAGCAGGTGTTACAGCTGAATCGTCAGGTTTTTTCTGACCTGGCCATTTCATAGACTCTTAGAACTGGCAGTTATCTTAGAAACCATTTTTGTCAATCCTTCCTTTTATAGTTGAGGAACCTAAGGCCCAGAGAAATGGCATGGCATGACCCCAGGGCATACAGTGCTTGATAAGTAACTAGAAGAGCCAGTTTCAGAAAAAAAAAGATCTCTGGGTTAGGAGTCCAGGGCTCTTTCCACAGGAGCTCATATACAGGGTTTGGGTGAAGCTCAGTCAGTACACTCTTTACTCTGTTTTTTAAGAAAGTGAGAATCAGCAAAGAAGCTGTTATTCTGGATTTATTTTAAAAAGCAAACATCTAGGGCAAATGTCTTTACAGATTCAACCCTACCCACCACACCCTCTGCACCTCATCACTACTCTGTGAGATGCATTTCCAGAGCCTTTCTCTACTAGAATGTCAGCTTTATGAGAGAAGGGAAGGGCTTTGGTTTTCTTGTTCCTCAGTCTATCTTCAATCCCAGCAATAATGTCTGGCAAACCATAAATGATTAATACATATTTGTTGAATTATGAATAGATTTTTTGTGTTTAATGTCTGTCTTCCTCATACACTAGAAACTCTATTAGAGAAGGCACCATGACTGATACTGCAATCCCAAGTTTCTAGCATAGTGTTTGTGGAAGATGATCAACAAACATCTGTTGAGTCAAAAAAGAACATTTATGTTGCATTTAAAATATTGTACTTACCAGACATGAAGGATGATAAATTAATTATTTAAAGGATTTTTACCATAAAGGGTTTTACATAACCAGAAATTCAATTTACCAGAGTTGAAGTTCTCGGTTTCCAGTTTCCTACTTCTCTGAAATTAACATGATTTCCTCACTTCCCACAAGGGGGCAGTATAAAAATTAAAAGGGCGACTGAGGCCCTCCCTGCACAAATGACTTGATTTTGTTTATGGACTCTCTGGGTCTTTCTGTATGATTCATGCCTGTGGGGACATTTTTCTGGTCAGGACCTCCCAGAGAAGCCGCAAAAGAGAGACTAGTGGGGAAAAAGAAAAACTCAGGACTCTTAGTAAGCTCTGGCTGTGTGGTATACTGGCAAATCCTTGAGGCTAGGCTTTGGAAAAGGTGCCTCCTACTCATGGTCCTATCACCTAATTAATTCCTACTTCACCATAAACAAATTTAAAAAGTTATCTAGATTCTAGGTTTGCCTCCTTGTTGATCTCACGGGATTTGTGGGGGGCGGCATAAATTTCAACTAAGGAAACTTGGCAGCGTTTTGATAACTAATTTTGCAATGATAAAGTTTTGTTAGAACCTGGCTCTCCAGGTTCTGCAGATTTGAACCCCAGATCCATTACTTGCTATCCTAAATTCTGTATAACTTGATTTGCTTTTTTGCTAAAACAGGAACAATAAGAATCCCTACCTCAGATGGTTAACTAGGAAAATTTAGTGAACTATTGTATGTAATGTGCTGAGTGTAAATAAATATTTGTAATTATTGTTAATTTTTATTGTAGCAACAAAGTCAGATGGAGAATACAAAAACTCCTAAGGAAGTGAAAATTGAAATAAGCTCATTCTTTATCTGTGCCTTATTGTACTTCTCTCCTCCTTTTCCTCTTTCCTCCCCAACCTTGCCATTTCAATGGTGCAATCAGCAGAGAAGAGAATTACACATGCACTAACACCTGCTTTTATAAGCCAAACTCTGCACCTCAGCTGTTCAGCAAGATCAAAACGGCCCTAAAATCCTTTTGTACTATTCGACGAACCTGCTTTGCATTCTGATTTTGTTTGCATATAGGGAAATTGCCCTCTTCTAACACTAAATTTGCAGCCATAGTGCAGTTTTTCGCAGACATGATGCCTGGATGAGCGTCCTGCCAGCCCAAATGAGAGTGTTCAGCTTCACCTTCTTGTCTTCTGTGCAATGGAAAATCAAGGCACTTTTAGTCCTTTATGAGGAAAATAAAGCTACATCCATTAAAACAACAGAGCCAGCCTATCAAAAATTACAATACCCACTGATAGAAAAACAAACAATGTGAGGAGAATAACGTGAACCCAGCTGTTTGCTTACCCCAAGAATCTGGCTGAATAAAAAGGCATAGAGAGGTGTGACTGAACCATTGACAGAGGCGCCCACAGCCCCTACCAGCATGTAGGGCCATTCTGGAGCATTGAATCTCAGAATCCTCCGAACTGGGGCAGGTTCAATTTCTTCTTCCACAGGAATATCCTCGTCCTTGAGGGGAGAAAGGATTACATTAGTCATCCAGAGGTACACACAGACATTTTTGCATTTATTCTTTTATTATACAGCAGACCCTTTGGCATTCACAGATTTAAAAGTCATGGTTTGATTGGTTATGAGTGACCTCAAAGATCTACAAGATGTTAGTGATGCGTTGTCTTGTAAGAAATGGTTTTGAATTGCTTGCCACCATGCCGTGACTTGGAAGGGATGAGCTAGATGGACACACATCTGAGGGTGAGGTTGTGGTTTTCATGTCGCAGTGAGTATGTGTTAACTCTAGGGGAGTAATAGATATGTTGGAACTTTCAAAAAAATAACTCCCCAATTAAAAAAAATTTGTGCTATAGTGGTATTTACATATTTGAGGACTCATAAAAATTTTAAGGTATGTCTTTCATAAATGTCCTTCTAGAAACTACCTGAAGCTCTGAGGCAGGACAGTGTATCTGAAAGAAGACAAAGTAATTATTCAAATTTATTAAATGGTGTCAATAGTTATAATTTACATGCTCTCTGTAAGATTTTTCTTAATTAGTACCCAGAAGTATATGGTACTCCATTCAGGATTTCTAAATTCTACATATTCTTTGTAATGAGTGAAAATTATTTTAATAGTTCTCTATTCTGTTCTCTTTAGTTGTCATTAAAGTGTCAAGCTAACAAATTTTTATCCTCTTGAAGGCAAATATTATATTCAAAACCCCATCATTTTTACTATCATTTTCCTCACTACTGATATTACTCACTGCTTGATCTTTAGGACCATTTATTAAATTTATTACTGATTTCATGTAAGAAAGGATTTTAGGTGGCTTATATAGATTTGCATTAATTTTTTTTACTTTTTCTATTAAAATATACTAAAATATTATAACAGATGAATTACAAAACTATGAATTAGTGCTCTCTTTCATTAATATGTAATAATCTACCCTTTAGGTAGCTGAATGTCACAAACAGACAACAGCAAGGAACTTTGAATACTTTCCTTTGCCTACGAAGTCAAAGACCACATTACCAATTCAGTTTAAATAAAGCTTTGTGTCATGTTATGTCATTATCATTGCAAGCCAAATAGGCTGGAGGAAGGCCGCTCGGCTGGTGATGGATTTCTTGTTAACTCCATTTCAAATTCTCTCTTGGCCTGCCCTCAACATGTGCACTTGTCATTACTATACACTCATGTAGCAAATCCTTCTGTCCAATAATTTAATCTCTCACAGCTTACTAACTCTAGGAAACCAATGCCTCCAACCAGAGAGGAAGAGAGGTGCCTGGGAAAGCATGAGTAGAACAATTGGGTTCTTGATTGAACCCAATGAAGCCACCTATGGAATACGTCACAAAGCAATTTAGCTCTCTGGGGCTCAGTTACCTCATCCTCAAAATGAGATTGTTGGACTAAGTCGTTTTAGGGAGATAACTCTCTATGGGTATCTTGTATTTCTGCACATCTTATGCAGAATCACTGACTACCTTTATTTAGAGTATTTTTTTTTTCAAGGGTGTTTGCATAGCAAATAGCCTTGGAAGACAAAGATGGTGTCTCCATCCCAAGAAAAGAGCAGATGTGCTTACTACCCATTATAAAAGAATCCAATTCCTCAAGTTCAGGATTCCTCTCTTAAATACCCCCTTCATTTGCTAGTATCATCTGGCTCTCTTTAAATCTGGGGTTTGGGCTGGGAAACCAGTGCAAATGATGCACTCTGGCTACCACTCTTGCTGTGAGTAATAAAGTTCTTTGTCTCTGGCTCAGGGCTCTTGTGTATTCTGCCTGCATCCATGAAAACAGTGTCAGACTAACTTGATACTTTGCACTACAGCAAAATTTAGACCTTCTACAGTTCTAGACAGTGGTTGGTGTCCATATCAGGATGCTTGCCAGACTCATGTGGATCAATGATTAAAAATATAAATTCCTGGGGGGCACCTGGATGGCTCAGTCAGTTAACCGTCTGACTTTGGCTCAGGTCATGATCTCACAGTCATGGGTTCAAGCCCTGCATTGGGCTCTGTGCTGCATCTCGGAGCCTGGAGCCTGGAGCCTGCTTCAGATGCTGTGTCTCCCTCTCTCTCTCTACCACTCCCCTGCTCAACTCTCTGTCTCTCTCTCTCTCTCAAAAATAAATAAACATTAAAAAAATTTTTTTAATATAGATCCTGGGGCCTATCACCAGAAATTCTAATTTAGTAAGCCTGAGTGTGAATCTGTGTTTAAAAATAAGGTGTTTGAAAAGATACTAATGTGGATCTCAGGGTACAGCAGAACTATCCTAGAGGCTGCATGAAGCAATCATACATTTCACAAGCTTTTAGAATTACCTACACTTAAAAATTTACAAAGAATAAAATTCACTATTAGAGCCAATGGAAAACTACAATTCAAAAGTCACTGATATTTATGACTAGTGGTTCTATCTCTAGAACATATATTGAGAATAAATTTTAGTTGTTTTCTACACTTAGAAAAAAACACTTTATTTTCTTTTGTGTCTTTGCTCTTTTTCTTCTGCTTGTCCCTTTTTACATAATCTCCAGTCTACATATCCTAGTTCAAAGGGTGTCTAACTAAGATTTTCAACTTTATGTGCAATGGAATAATGAGGAAGAGGGGAACATATTCTGCGAGTAAGTGCAGGTCCTTCGGACATCCTTATAACATCCACCAGAAGTATTCCTTCCTGTCATAAATATCTAGGTGTTAACATTTTTCTCTGTTTCATTCTCACTGCTATGTGGGCTCTCCATCCCTTCTGCAGTGTCCCCAGCTACTCTCTTACTTCTATGAAAGGGTCCTCAACAACTGTGGCAGTTTCTAGGAGTTATCTTCAAGTGTCCCCACATAGCTGATCTGGGCCATATCAGAAATGCAACCATTTTCCCTCTCTTTCTCATCAGCAATGTCACCCATGAAATGCCAACAGGCTCTGACACTACCTCCACTGCATTCTCCTCCTTGTAAGGGCTACACATGGTTGACCGTCCCCTGAAATCATTTCATGTCCATGGGACACCGTGCATAGTGCTCAACAAGAGACATATTTCCTTGGTATCATACTTAGTCATGGTAGCTCCTGAGGGGCACTACTTTGGGATCCCAAAATCTCTCATAGATTTTGTGTGAAAATTACTTCTGTCTGCTTCCTGCTATAATCCTTCTCTCTCTAGGACTCAGACATGAATTCAAACAGATAGGGCAAAGAGACCATTATCTGAAACCATCATCCTGAACTCTGACTTCAAATTTCTCTTCCCCTTCTAGAACTATATAAAGTGTTTGGCATAAAACTTGGCATGTAATAAATGTTCAATAAATATTAGATGACAAAAAAAAAAAAAAACCACCACTCCACAGGTAATTCTAGTAGTAAAGCCCAGTATGTGAGTAAAGCCCAGTATGCAATCTCCAGGACTCTACGAGCCTAGGATTCCATGATTATAGGTTTAGAAAGTGTCAGCTGTGCTCTACCATCAGGCACATTAAACTCCAACATTTTCTGGAACCACTGCCCCACAAAACAGCTCACTCACAGCCTGACATGACAGAAATTTCTCTGGTCTTCAGATTATTGAAGGTATCCCTCACCCTAAACAATACTTAAGACATTTTAAAATAACATGAAGTGATTTTTTCCAGGAGTTATCATTCCAAGATAAACTAACAAGAGGCAAAATTTAATTGATTTGAGTAATTTTCCTTTGTCCCCTTTCACTAGAAGTTTGATTTAAAGGAAACTGTCCCCTGACTGTCCCCCTCCACCCCCCACCAAATGCACCATCAAGCCTGAATGATGCAAAAACTAGAAAATCTGTCCCTAAGTAATTGACTTACTTGATATAGCTAAAAGAATAATAGAAGAAAGCAAAATATAAAGCCATTATGTATAGAAGAATTTTTCCTTTGAGTTTTGCAAAGCTAAAGACAAATTTAGTCATCTAAAAAAAGGCTAAAGATAATTTATTCATCTTCCCTGTATATGTAGCAAACCAGTAACTCATGGAGAGGGGTAAAATTATAAAAGTTGATGTGTTCTCTTACTACAGATTCCTGCCTTTATTGTAGCAATGTCAAGTTTATTACATGTAAAGAAGTATCCTGTTAGAAAAAAAAAAAAAAAAGAATCCTGCTTGCAACTCCAGGGCAGGGAGAAGGACAGTGGCTCTTGTTCATCTCTGCATCCATAACACAATCCCTGGCACACAATAGCTGTACAATCAATATTTATTGGATGAAAGAATGAATGGAGCTTTTATGCCCATGGTGCATACATGCAACAAAACATTTATTTAAAAAAATACTGAGCTCATCTACTGTGCAGATGGTTCAATGGTAGACACTGCACTTTTCTCAGTTTCCTTCCTTCCGTCTCCTTTTATAGGTCAGGTGAAAATAAAACCTCCTACCTACTTAAATCTTATGTTCTGCTTTCTGTGCTTTGTTACAGTGATTTCTGCATGCCAATCCATAGGGGTCTCCTGCCTCAATAACGACTTCAAGATTTGATGATAAGAAATGGGCACTATGATAAAGGAGCAGAGATTCTCCAAATGAACATATAGTGATAGCCATTTGTAAGGGTCCTATCTCTGTCCTCTTAATCAATGCTGAAACCCTATCTTCTAAGTTAGCTGTGATGAAGTGGTGGGTTTCAAACTTTTGACCTTGACTTGATTTCATACAGATCCTACTTTGTTTGTTTCCCTGAGAGAGATATCTCAGTATCAGAGACTGGCACCTTTTGCCTGAGGGTGTCCCCTAATCCTCCACTTAATTTTGTCAGCATTATAACTAAGATCTGACTCTACTGATGGCAACCCAAAGCACAGCTTGGAGAGTGAGAAGAAACGTTACCTAGTTACCAGCAACTAGGAGACCTTGGTCCCCGGTGAGCCCACCTAGTGTTTGAAAGTACAAGCTCTTTATGCAACCATCTCTTCTAAATGTTCAGAGTCGAAACTCTGAGAGACCACAAGGTGGAGATAATTCCTTTATGTAAGTAAACATTTTGCATTGGAACCTGAGATAGCATACTTCCCAAGTAACACATTAAGGTTAGAATTTCTCCATAAAATGAGAAAAAGAAAGGATTTTGCCAGTGTTTGGCAAATTTAGTTAACTTTTAAAATGCTTTAAAATCTACTTGAGATCACAATATCCCACGTATTTAAAGTACTTTAAAATATTACTTGAGATTAGAAATTCCATACATTAAATTTTATCAACCCTAATTCCGTTGTTCCTTTTTAAAAAATTAGTTAATTTAAATCTAAAAAATCCTAATGTAATTACCATTGAGCAGTCTTAATATAAGCATAAGATCTAATTTTCTTGGAGCTTTCACAAAATCACAATGGCTTCCCTGTCATTTTTTTCCCCTTCTTTTTTCTCTCTTTACTGGAGACAGAATATAAAGTGGCATATTTTAAATATTACACTGATTTAAATTTAATTGAGTTTAACTATTCCATTCTAATTCACAATGCTGGTAAGTAGAATATTATATGGAGCATTTTTATTTCTCTAACTAGCCTTTATATTTGATTTAGGTTTCCTCCTTATGTAAATGGTTCCCTTTTGAGTTTCCTCAGCATCAGGAGAACGCTGTGGGAATCTGATCTCCAGATCTCCAGGGATCTGATCTCTACAGCTATGCCGGGCCACTGCCAGTTTCAACAGCAACAACAAAATCAGAATTTATTTTTCTTCTCTTTCTTTCCTTCCTTCCTTCCTTCCTTCCGCTCTCGCTTTTGTTGTCAAATAGTAACAGAAACTAGAAAAAAACATAAAAAATGCAAAAGTCAAATATGATTGATACTGTTACATTTGAAATTTCAACGTCGTGTTTGGTTCTTTGTCCCCTGGAACTTCACTAGACTCCTTATATAGGCATCTTGTCATTATTGGTGGCAGCACCATGGACATAGATGAAATAACTATTTCTAGATTTAGAAGATAAGTTGAGTCCTTAATGGCAAGATGCAGTAAGCAACCATGCTTGCTCTCTGTGTGATTCATCCTGCTGCTCCTAAGTATTTTTCTATGCAATTTACTTAAACCAACTCTACTGGATATTTATTCATTCCTAATATATTAAAACCAAGAGAGAACTTTAATAACACTTCTGTCATAGTCATAAGATCATAAGGAAGACTGTACTTTATTCCACATTTGTCACTGCGAATAAAGGTTTATAATTACTTCCAAAACGGATTCTCATTAAAAATTTTTTAAAGACAGTTTGAAATTACATCATGCATAATGGATGTGCTTGTAATTAAAATACTCTCTGACTTATTTGCTTTGATAAATCTTGTGGTTTGGGCTTATTTCATTGTAGAAATTCAATTATCATCCTAGTTTTTAAATCTCCTGATATCCTAATAGGTGCAGGGCACTGGCCTAAGTGCTCAAGTTGATGCAAACACAAATAATGTATACTCACTATCTTTAAGAAGCTTGTAATTTAGTAAAGGAATAAGACAATATGACCCCAATTAAGGCTCAATAAGAAAACTGCCATGGGGGCGCCTGGGTGGCGCAGTCGGTTAAGCGGCCGACTTCAGCCAGGTCACGATCTCGCGGTCCGTGAGTTCGAGCCCCGCGTCAGGCTCTGGGCTGATGGCTCGGAGCCTGGAGCCTGTTTCTGATTCTGTGTCTCCCTCTCTCTCTGCCCCTCCCCCGTTCATGCTCTGTCTCTCTCTGTCCCCAAAATAAATAAATGTTGAAAAAAAAAATTAAAAAAAATAAAAAAAAATAAAAAGAAAACTGCCATGAAAAGTGTCAAATGAAGAGGAGTTTGGGCTTGAATGTGAGACTCTCAGGTTGAAGAATTAAGTTCAGAGATTAAGAAAGCCTTTGAGGGTGGGGATAGATGGGCACCTTATGTGAAAGTAAGATGTCCACAATAGATTTGAGGATCTGTGTCCCTAGGAAGAAATATTGCTACATCTGTTGATTCCTCGCCTATCTCTTTCATTTTTGTGTCATTTTGAATTTTATTAAAACTAATAGTGCTGATCTTAGATATAGATATATCCTTAAGAAATTATGGTAAAGCTATATGAAGTAAACAACTGTCCATAAAACCTAACCATCTTCTGTTAATTAAAAAATCGTGCTAACTTTATCAAATACCTTTGTCGAATAAACACTTTTGCCAGGGTTATTATAATTTAAGAAGGAGATTGGAAAATTTGAGAAAACTTGTTTTCAAGTATTCTTACAACCTTTAAAATAATATACATATAGCCAAATAATCTAAGTACATATAATTTGCCTGTGTCTATTACAATGATTCGTCTCAAATTATTGACTAACAATTTTAGTCCATTTTCAGTTCTCAGATGTTCTTAAAGGTCATTAATTAATCTGTATTTCTTTTAACATATTGTATACAATTTAGAGTTTTCATCAGGTCCTCATGGATTCTCCCATTTAATCTGATTTAGCGAACATTACTAGATATTTGCCTTGAAAACTCATGTTGTCAGATTTAAAGGCCATGCAATAGTCCCCAGCAAAGACGGTCTCCAATCCCCAAGAGAAACTGGTGCCTGACCTTTCTGTCTTCTTCATAAGTAGACTTATGATCTACAACAGCTAATGGAGGTTCAGGTACCAGGTAAGAAAGCTGAGACTTGGAGCGTTGCCGGATTGAAGCTCTGTAAATAAACAGAAAGATGAAAGAGTCTGTAGATTATGGGCAGGTTGGAACAGGACTTAGCTGGTGTTCAGGCTTACATCATATGTGTCAAATAAACAGAAATGCTTGGTAGGTCACATAGTAACAAGGTAAGACAGCTTCCTGGGCAGGTTTGGCAGAACCATACTTGCAGCATAGTTAATTAGATTGGATGCTCTGGGCCCCAAGCTAGACTCTGATTCAGAGTGTGCTCAAGGAGGGAAGGAGAGAAGGAGAGGAAAGCTGTCCTACCAGTCTTCCAAAACAAGGTCCAAGGCTCAAATCCATTCCAAATCCACATGGTCTGCTAATTGCTACCAGGGCAAAGGCCCAGCATCTTTACCTCCCTATTGGTTACAGGTTGTAATTTGGATGTCTCTTTCTCTCTCTAGTCTCACTTGGTTTTACTTTAGCGTAAGGCCACCTGGATACAAATGAGCTCAGGAAAATAGGGCCCCTAGTGAGATTTTCTTTAGGCTACGTACTGTCCCTAGAAATGCATTTAAGTAACAAGTAGCTTACTGAAATAAAATTTAGTTGATGTGTTCATTCACTCATTTATTCATTTAACAGAAGCTTATTGGGCATCTATAGCATGCAAACCAATGCCAGATGCTGTGAGGATTACAAAGACTGGTCAATGACAGAATTTTCCCTCAAGGAGTTTAAAATCTTACAGAAGAGCAAAATATGTACCCAACCCTGGCGTAGGAAGAATGTGTTAAGTTCTGTAAGGCAGGGTTGATGAAAAAGTATGGAAATTTAAAGGAACAAAACATATACGGCAGGTATTACCATGAAAGTCTTCATGGAAGAGGTGACTAAGGTGGGACTTGGGTATTTGTAGGCTAGAGGAAGAGCATTTCTGATGGAGAGAACAGTATAAACAGAAAAGCATGGAGACAGGAGAGAACAGGGTTCCTCATTACATATACTTAGTATAGAACAGATATAGGAAGAGATTGGTTCAGGTGGTTTTGTTTTTTCCTTGAGATTTTCTGAGGAGACTCCTATTCTCCTCTAGGTTAAAGGTGAAAATATGCAGCACGAGGAGGAGTGGCTGGCGATTATATCAATACCTTCAAAGAAAGAAGCTTACTGAAAAATGAAGCAAATAGAAGGGGAAAAAAGGTAGAGCTGAGAAAGGAAGAGAGAAACTAGATGTATCTTGGACACATCACATATGTGAAGCCTGAAGCCAAAGCTTTCTTGGAACTACTTGTTATGTAAACTGATTCTCTCCCTTTAAAAGTTAAAGCAGGCTGAGTTAGCTTTTCAGTCATTTGCAAATACAGTTTGAAGTGATGAAGGCGTTGGTGAAGACTTGAGAGGAGGGTGTTACATTGTCAAAGCACCTATCTGAAGTATGAAGTATAAAGAGAGAGATGCTAGAGCCAATGAGACCAGTATCAACTGTTTCAGCATAATCTAGGCGGAACCATTTACAAGGAAACCATCTTCATCATTTGTATCCAGGTGAAGTTAGGCGAAAACAGATATGAAGGTGGTGCTTGTCTATTATCCATGCTCATCTGGCCTTCTTGAGAAGGTACTAGCACATCACCTTTTTGTTCCCAGGTCCAATTAGTGGCACTTAGTCACCCAGGTGCAACAAGGTGCATGTATCTCAAGTCCTCCCTCTTCCTTGCTCTTGCACATTCACACTCTTGTCAAGTCTCATTATGACCAGGCATGAAACCACTCCTCACCCTGTTTCCCTGTTATCTGGCTGCCCTCTGGGACACCCCAGCTCCCTCCCACCTGGCCTGAGACTCTCCAGCAATAGAGTTACTTCTTTGGGTTATGTAACTAAGGTCAAGAAGTCTTCTCCAGAAGGCATGAGGACTAGGCATGTGTCAAGTGGAGAGAGCAGAGTGCATAGTAGGGCTGAGATGTAAGGTCAGGGGCCTGCAGAGAAGTTCAGAGCATTGGAAGCCAATGTAGGAGTATGTGGAAAAGGAAATATGGTTGACTTCCTCCTAGTTCTGAGCATGGCAAAACATATATTCTTGTCCCTTCTGAGTTTTACTACCTTAATCTTATATTTCTTAAGTCTCTCTCTCTCCCTATTTCCCAGAATGTTCCACCTGCCTCGCATAGGCTGTCCCATTGAAACCATGGGCCTACCTGCCAACCCCCTCTGGTCCACCATAGACATCAGAGTTAGGATTCTATCCCGTGCCTTTAAAAAAAAAAAAAAAAAAAAAAAAAAAAAAAAACAGCAACATCTGTCACTCCCCTTTCTCAGAAGCTGGGTACCACTTCTCTCCACAAGTAAAAACAGCTAATTCAGAGAATGAATATCCTCACGATTTCTCTGTCTCTTTCAACATTATTATTCAGGAGATCAGTTACTGTTATCCACTAAATTGTTCTTGAACCTAAAATATATTGCTAAAGAGAGATTGAGCCCTCCGAAAGACCAAGGCCAAGGAAATAAGATACACATTAACATTTAATTTAGTCATCTTTTAGCAAAAAAAAATCTGTCAGCATACACAATGAGATATTTTTAACAGACCTTCTTACTCAAATTTATAAATCTTTCTCTGCAGGAGCTTAATAGTTACTTTTTGTGTGTAGATTATATTTCTACATTTCTCTTTCTAGTCACCAAAATGTAGAATTTGTGAGAATTAATAGCCAAATAAGAAATGTTTGTATTAAAAATGTTTATTTGATCCTAATAATAAACTATAAGTAAACTACTCAGAACAAGGAGAATTTTGCTCCTCAGAAAAGCTAAGAAAATATTTACTTTCTTATTGACATGACTATGAAATACATCACTTCCTCTTTACAACTGTTAGCCTAGTTATCAAAAGAGATGCCTGTCGTTTTCTGTGTTTAAGAAGGTAGACAGTATCCTCAGGTTGTGATTCTAATGATCCTTATAATTTATTTTTCTTCGAATCAGAAAAGCATGGTTAAGTGGTGCCGTGGTGGCTCAGTTGGTTAAGTGTCCGACTTAGGCTCATGTCATGATCTCACTGTTGGTGGGTTCGAGCCCCGGGTCAGGCTCTGTGCTGACAGCTTAGATTCTGGATCCTGCTTTGGATTCTGTGTCTCCCTCACTCTCTTCCTCTACCCCGCTCACACTCTGTGTCCCTCTCTCTTCAAAAATAAATAAACATTAAAAAAAAAAAAAAAAGAAAAGCATGGTTAGACACAATGCCCAATATCTATAAAAACTACCTAATAATTTTGGCAATTGTTGTAACTTTGACTTTATAGAGCAATTTGAGGCTATTACTTTATTATTTTCCTAATTCACAACACTTGATAAAACCAACATTTCTTGAAATTTTTATGAATAAACTTTCTCAAAAGGAAAAATAAAAAACCCTAAGCATAAAATTAGTGAACTATTTTTTTGAGTATAATTGGTATACAATGTTATGTTAATTTCAGCTATACAACATAGTGATTCAACAGCTATATATGTTATTCTTTGAATATTGAAAAATAAATCTGTGTTTGAATTGCTTGGAATTGTTACATAAATGTTTTCTTCTAAGCCACTTTAACCAGTTTTCAATAAGCAATATGCTGTCTTGAAAGAGCAAGTCTTATATCTGTGCCTTTGCTCAGAGTACAGCCTTGAATTACATATCCTAGAAATGATAAAGTCAATGGTAGAGAAATCTACTCTCACCCATTGTTTACTAACAGCCTCCTAACTCAGCGAAAAAAATCTTAAATAATATTTTCACAAATAGAGACAGCTACTCTTGGGCAGAATTCTTAGTACATAGAATTTTAACATTAAATGAACTATTTTACTGATACACTTAAATCAGGATGAAAGACTAAAACTTACAGTCTTGTTAATGGCATATTCCAAAAATATGTTTGAAAGTCAGTACCCCTATATTCATCCAAAGAAAAATAAATAGCTGGGGTTTAAGGAAATTCTCTTCAAATGCTAAAAAATACATTTCTTATTTCATCTAGTTAAGGAATGATTTGAATTCAGATGGGTCACTCTGGAAGCAGAAATATTTGTAATTCAATTGCAGCTCAGTAGGTAAAAGAATGGGCCTAAAGCCATGAACTTGACCTCCATGTAAAAACAGTGCTTCATATCATGGTTAGATCTAGGGGACAAGACCAAACACAAATTTTTAAAATCCCCTTTCTAAACTGAAAACATTTTAATTATAAAGCCTCTCTCTCATGACACTAGCCACAATAAGATAAGAAGCCAATGTGAAACAAAAAAATCCCTATGAATTAGAAACAGAAATGTCAATATATAGCAACCAAGGATTCATTTTCACGTTCATATTACATGAAACCTGGGGCTACACTCAAGGATCTCCTGGTTGTACCTGAGATATTACCTGAGGGATCATAGGGGCAGAGGCTCCTAAGAATATTTTAAAACCTCAAAATCTGCCTCATGGTTAGCTTACCTTAAACTAGCCTGGTAGCTCTCTCTGCTAAAGGCCTGTCTGCCACCAAATGAGCCGTCTTCAGTTTCATCTTCTCCTGTGCAACACAACATGAATGATTCCTTAGTGTATACAATAAGGAGAGCCATATCAAAATAAAACTACTTATTATATGCTATCACTATATCTGATGCTAAAACATTCTATTAACTCTATCACGACAAATAAAACTTAGCACTTATCTGTCACATTCGAACAAAAAATTTCAAAATACTCAGCAGGGGGTGCCTGGCTGGCTTCATCAGAAGAGCATGTAACTGTTGATCTCTGAGTCGCAAGTTTGAGTCCCCCACACTGGGTTTAGAGATTACTTAAATAAATAAATAAATAAATAAATAAGCAAACAAACTTAAAAAAAAAATACTCAGCAGGATTGAATCTTTTGAACTGTGTGATACCCAGTGTGTCATCCCCAACGAACAGATATTTGATAGCATGAATCGTAAAAACTTAAAGGAAGCCCACTGTAGGTGGTTTCTGTGGTAGACACACCAAGTTAAAAAATATATTTTCAGAATAAATCACACGTGTTAAATGTACACAGTAGTTTTACTCAGTGGAGTTCACAAATCGAGATGTGGTATGGTAGAGAAAGTTTGGAGTGGTTGGTTAATGTAGGCTGGCATAAGCACCAAGTCTGAAAATTCAGACTGAAAACAGAAAGGATGCACGAGGGCCCAAAGTATCCACGCTAATGAAAATAAGCACCACAATGTTTAGTCATTAATTAATTTACCCAATCAGTAAGAATAAATGTCCTACTGTGTGCAGGACACTCTAGGAAGGCTCTCCTATCTGCAAAGTATCGGATAGAATTGAAATCGTTCTTCCACACAAGACCTGGATTTTAGCTCTCTGACTTGATCAAGTAACTGAATCTCCTGAACTTCTGTTCTTTCTCTTATCATCTGTAGCATGCCTCCAAGGGCTTTTGGGAGAACAAATAACACAGTGTATTTTAAATGTAGAGAAATCCATAAAACAGAGTTAACAAACGTAATGCTTTATACAATGTACAAGTATATTGGAAAAGACACTTGCCTTTTATGCCCTCTCCATTAGCAGCTTGATCACCTTGACTTTGCAAAGTCACTAGAGTGAAGTAAACGCCTTTCCTTTCCATCAATTCTTCATGGGTGCCTCTTTCCACAGCTGTACCATGTTCAAAACCAATAATGACATCTGCAGCTCTGATTGTGGATAGGCGATGAGCAACTGAAACGATTGTATGTCCGTGCTGAATCTGTAAGAATGTACAGTGTACTGTTAAGCAAACAGTAAGACAGAGCTGACATTGACATTGGATGGTCTCCAAATCCACGAGTGAGTCAGAGTCTTGGTCCTTAATAGGCTATGCAGACATTAGAAAAGGCCAGCACACTCTATCAAGGCCATGAACACCCACATGTTGGTCCAGCTGTTGCTATTAATGAACAGCTAAAAACAAAATGGAAACTTTTGAAATCACATATTCTAAGTTAGATTCAACGAGATTTAAAATTTTTCATTTGTAGCTTCTGGAAGCAAATCATACTGACTTCTATTCAACTGCGAGGAACATTGCAGTCAGTATTTTCTAAACTGTTAGACTGGACCCACTGACCCATGTAGTCCCCTCTCTCTCCCTCCCTCTCTCCTTTCCTCCCTTCCCTTCCCCCCACCCCCATCCTCTCTCAGCAAGCTGCCTTTCCTACAGCACATTTCCACATGGTCTCATACAATGAACTCAGACTCTCAACCAACCTTACTCAGTGCCTCTTGTACCATGGCTTCACTCTCATTGTCCAGCGCCGAGGTGGCCATGTCCAAGAGCAGGATCTTAGGGTTTCGGACAAGGGCTCTGGCAATGGCCACTCTTTGTTTCTGGCCACCGCTCATCTGGCCTCCTCCTTCTCCAACAAGAGTGTCAAATTGCTGGGAAGAAAGGTGACACCAGGAAGGAAGAGGAACAATTTGATGGTTCCTGGCAGTGATCATTACAAGGTCCTTTCTAGCTTCCTTCTCAAGGATGAATTTTCACAGGCCCAACTTTCACTGAACGAAATACCCTTTTGTGAAACAGGTTACTGTCTGATCGATACTTGTATGTACGATGAAGAAATTGATTTATTCTTTCATTCCCGGGTTCCTGGGTTATATAAATGTTTCTCTCTAGTTCAACTTCAAATAAAATGTTTCCACCAAAGTAAAAGTTGATCAGGGTCCTGAAAACCCATTTTAAAGGGTTAGAGCACATATCAAGTTCTTCCTCCTTTTCTCTAGTTTGGCAACACAGAAAAACACAACACTAAAGCTGTCTTTATGTTGTAAAGGAAAGATCAAACTAGCTTTACGATCATTACCATCTATAGCAAACAGTTACTGAGTATCTTTCATGTCTAGAATTATATGACAGTCTCACAATGGTGTCAGACTCTTGTCTTGTTCATTATTAGCCAACATGAGTTGAGCACTTACCATGTATAAAGCATGGAGCTGAGCTCTTTACACATTTCACCTCATTAGTCCCTACAGATGGCCCATGAGATAGATACCGCTGTGGTCAATCGATGGGTAGGGAAATGCTGGGGTGTAAGGGGCTAAAGTAACTTGCCCAAGTTTATAGAGCTTACAAATAGAGAATATGGGACTTGCATGGAGGCAGTCTGATTCCAAAGCTTTATACTCTTTGCCATTAGACTATATCATACTCACAGCTGCAATCCTATTCACACAGGTAATCTAAAAGGCTGATTAGGAAATTATCTAGAACACAGACTCTGGAGCCAGACCACGTGGGTGTGAACCTTGACTCTTCTGCCTTGAGCAAGTTATTTGACCTCTTAGTTCTCTCTTTACAGGTGGAAATAGTAAAGTAGCTACCAACAGGATGGTTTTAAGGGTCAAATGAGAGGTAAAGTGCTTAGAACAGTGCCTGGTATGTAGTAAGCATATATAAGTAAGCATATATAAGTATATATATATATATATATATATATATGTTAACTAGTAATAACTCTTCTTTGATTTAGCAGACTATTGGCCACAAAATGTATATAAGTATAATAATATGGAGTTGGGTTTTGTTGTCATTGTTTACAATGAAGATAAATGAGGAATTTTTGAATATGTGAGATACAGTACTGAGGACACGGCATTAGCTGCCTAAACACAAGAAAATTAAAGAACAATGGCATTAGTAGGCATCAAAGGAGCATTGTGTAAGTCATTGCCACATGAAAAACTTACCTGCTGCTTAAACAAATGCTTAACAGATAGGGTAAGAAGATTGTGTCAATGTCAAAGGGAGATTTTAAAAGAAAGTTCTTGTTTGGTAGATTTTTAATATATCAACAATAATATGTTTTCAGACAAAGGGGAAAATTCATGGTACATTTCCAGGAATGAAATCTAACATGGCATTAAGAATTTAATGATTTGGGGGCGCCTGGGTGGCTCAGTCGGTTGGGCAGCCGACTTCGGCTCAGGTCATGATCTCGGTTCGTGAGTTCGAGCCCCGCGTCAGGCTCTGTGCTGACAGCTCAGATCCTGGAGCCTGTTTCAGATTCTGTGTCTCCCTCTCTCTGACCCTCCCCCGTTCATGCTCTGTCTCTCTCTGTCTCAAAAATAAATAAACGTTAAAAAAAAATTAAAAAAAAAGAATTTAATGATTTGGGATTTAAATGAAAAGAAATGTATAATATTGTGTAACTTTTTCTTTTCTCTTTCACAACTTCTGGGTTCCCCCGTGGAATGAGAGACTAGGGGTACCTGTGGCAGGTCCATGATGAAGTTGTAGGCATTGGCTGCCTTGGCAGCTAGAACTATATCTTCCATCGTTGCATCTTCTCTGCCGTAGCGAATATTCTCTGCAATGGTGGTGGAGAACAGAACGGGCTCTTGCTCCACTATCCCAATCTGAGCTCTAAGCCACTGAATGTTAAGAGAGCGGATGTCATGGCCATCCAAAGTCACCTAGAAAACATGAGCACAATGTCACATCTCTTAGAATCCTTCGGGGTTCTGAACCAAAATGCTATGTTGTACTTGATGTACGGGGAGAAAAAGTAGAGACCTGCAAGATTATAACAAAAATAATTCCTCCTACAATGAGGTTGTTTATATAAGAGTGACAATTTATAGTTGAAATCGAGTATAGCTGTAGGACAATTCATTGTAGAAACACAAATGATGTAAAGGTCATTCAATTGACCACAATTGGCCCAGGAATGGAAAAAATGTTAATTCTTCAATGGAATCAATCAGCTATTCACCATATATTGTATATTTTTATTATATTTTGACTTATGACCTATAAAAATGGACTTCAAAAGCTACAAAGAAAATAAGAAATGTTCCCTATCTTGTGTATATGCATTACAGTAACTTTCTGGCCGGATTCATGAAATCTTGCCATTTGTAACAAAGTAGATGTAACTGGAGGGTATTACATTAAATGAAACAAGTCAGAGAAAGACAGATTTCATATGTTTTCACTCCTATGTGGAACGTGAGAAACTTAACAGAAGACCATGGAGGAAGGGAAGGAGAAAAAATAGTTTCAAACAGAGACGGAAGCAACCCATAAAAGACTCTTAAATACAGAGAACAAACTGAGGTTGATGGGTCCATAGAGTGTGTGTGTGTGTGTGTGGGAGGGTGATGAGCATTGAGTAGGGCACTTGTTGTGACGAGCACTGGGTGTTGTGTGTAAGTGATGAATCATGGGAATCTACTCCCAAAGCTAAGAGCACATTGTACACACTGTATGTTAGTCAACTTGACAATAAATTATATTTAAAAAAAAATAGCACTTTGCCATTTAAAAGTAATTGAAACTATAGGTGGGATAAACAATTACAAATTACTATTAGCAAAGAAGCAAAGACCTTACATCAAGAAACCATGATTTTTATAAATTCAGAGTGTAGTTATGCTGGTATGTAGCAACGAATATCCAGAGGACGGAATGTCTGTACCAAAGAGAATTTTCATTACGTCTGTCATGTCAGTGTGGCAGTGCATCCATTATAGAGAATGCCTTGTATTGAAGCCACTTAACATACAGTCAAATGAGTGTACTGCAAGGCATCAAGGAAATGTTGACAAGAATGATTTTGAGAGTGTAGAAAGAACAGAGCCTCTGGCATCTAATAGACCTGGGTTCAAACTGGGGGCAAGTCTCAATCTCTCTGACTCTGCTTCCTTATTTATAAAATGAGCATACATACCTTGGAGGTCATTTTGAAAATAAATAATTATTTTTATAGACAAATAAACATGAGGAAAAAGAAACCAAGTAATTTGTGAGATTATATATATATTTTTTAAACTCAGCTTCTCGAAGCAGTAATCAATCTGTTCATTCTAGCCATGCAACCTTTCCTATACCTAGTGTTTGGAAAACTTTAAAAGACAATACGATTTTGTTGCAATCCAAAGAAATAAATGGAAATGTTAGTTCACCGAAGAGGCAGAAATACCATTTTGAATGTATCTGCGCATTTAGTTACACCCCTTAGTGCACAAGCGGGTTGTTCATTGAGTACAGCCACCGTGCTGGGAATTAGTCCAGTCAGTCTGGTCAAAAATCATTAAGTCAACTCTGCGTGTGTCAAGATGGTCTCCATGTGTGCTAGGTCTTTATGTTTGACCGGCGTATCTCCATTTGCACTTCCCATCCCCGCATATTGAGGAGGTTTCTGGAAGACACACACCATGCCTTCACTGGGGTCATAGAAACGCTGAATGAGCTGTATTGCTGTGCTTTTCCCAGCTCCACTGGATCCTACCACAGCTGTCATTTCCCCTGATTTAATGACCATGCTGAGGTTATTCAAAATCTGTAGAGAAAAGAGAAGAACAACATTCAGATTGTCAGCAATTAGACTCATAAGTTAGGATGCTTTGTGAGAATACTGTGTATGTGTTTACTCATGCCCTGAAAGCAGTATCTATCAATACCGACCAATAACCAGAAAATTAATAAACAGTGCCTAGGATGAAGTTTTAGCATTTAGCACATTACTCATTAATAAACTCATAGTGGCGGTGAAGAAATAAAATGATGTGTGGTAACACTGTTGCAGTAAACAAACCAGGACAACTTTTAAAAGTATGTTCCAAAGTCCAATTTAAAAGACTCCTGATACTAGGACGCCTCAAGGAGACCATCCCAATTAGTTAAGGAAAAAAAGCCATTAAGTTAGAAATATAATACTAATTTACTGAGCATGGATTAACAATAAACCAATTTGCAAATGTTAAGCTGTTATGCACTTTTATTGTGTGTGAACATATGATCTGAGTAACTTTCCCTAAGAGATGTTTGTGGCATGTTTGTTAAGTTTAAAGCACTGTTAAAGGTAGAGACTGAATGCTGGTAGGTCCAGAAAGGGAAGAACAAGAAGCTAATTCATAAGCATCTGTTGGGTATTTTCACTAGTTCAGTGGTGATTTTTGTACTTATTATGGAAAGGCAGTTTGGGGTCCTCTGTGTGACAAAATCTCACATGCCTTTCATCCCACTAGAGAGTCAGGCTTGCAAATCACTGCCACTTACTAGACTGTATTGGACTGTCATTCCCACCAGGGTGGCAGGCATCAAGGGTGCTTTTTCTCATTATAGCCCAGTACAGCGTGGCACCCAGCAGGGCTAAATACATACTTGTGGTATAAAGACTATTTGAGGTGTAAGTAAGATTTTGTTAAAACAAACTATTGGTGCTGGGAATAGAGGATAAAAGAGAAATGAAATTATTGTGTTTTAATTCTACTGGTATTTATGAAACGGCTCTTATTAGCTGGCTCTGAACAGATACTACGAAGCAAGTTTTTACACATCCATTAAAAAATCTTTACTGAGTGAGTACTACCTTGTGGTTGATCTTTCACACATATGTTGACATATGTTGACATTTTGACATATGTTGTGACATTTAATGTTTCCATACATATGTGATATGTAACAGTAATCTAAATACACTTCAGTGATGTAATCAGAACATAGGGGTACCTATGTTCTGTGTATATATATATATATATATATACACACACATACACATATGTATGTATGTGTATATATACATACGTGTGTGTATGTGTGTGTGTGTGTGTGTGTGTGTGTACGTGTTTGCCTACATTTTGGGTACATAGTGTCAGAATTAAGTAGCATGGGATTTACTTCCCATAACAGAAATATTAAGAAAGTGTGGCTAGAGGTATTCTGTAAAAATTAGAAATAAGTCTCATTTCAAAGCCAACTCATTCATGGAGAGTAGATCCTCATTTACCTGTAGAATAAGTTGCCTTTAAAGATACTTGCTCAGTAGGTGTAGGAAAACTGTAAATTTCTTCATCATGTGCCCTGGGCAATCACCCAGCACAAGATACATGAGCCTAAGGTCACAAGCTTACCTTTCCTCCAAAGACTGATCTAGTGACCCTTGTGAACTTAGAGATAGGAAGGAAGAAACCACAAGGCAGCAGCTTTTCTTTGCCACTCCTTCCCTTACCCACTCCGTGTTCCACCCTCTGCATCTGTACTTTTTGACTGTTCTGATAGACTTGCAGTTTATTTAGCTTATGCTTTTCATGACAGTAATCATACTTCAACAGAGAATCATACTTAACCTGACCTAACCTGAATGTGCTGCCAGAGCGTGTCCTCACCAGAGGGATTTGCACATTATCGCTGCTACAAAGGAATGTGGTTTGTTGTCTGAGAAATGACATGATGCCAAGTGACACTTCTAAAGAAACATGCTTCTGTTCCTTCTTCCTGGACACTGTCATGCTTGAGAAAAACAAGTAATTTGTGGCTCTGGACATGAATCATCAAAGAAGGAAAATGTCATTGTTCCTGGGGAAAAGATGAACACTTACCTTCACCTCTGGTCTGGAAGGATAATGGAAGGTCACATTATGGAATTCAATTTCACCCTTAATTCGATCCAACTTGTAACCATCCTCTGACATGCAGTCAATGATGGGTTTCTGGAGTGGAATATAAAAGGAATATGCAACAACACACATTATATGCATTTATGATTTGTCTTGGTTTGAATTTACTCATAAAACAGAACAACAACCAGGTAAAATTTGTTTCCACATTAAGCATTTATTAATAACAGTAATAATATGAACAATTTACTAAGATATTAATATGAAATATTATATTACTATACATTAACAGCATTAATATATATTACATATAATATATTAATAC
The DNA here is from genome assembly GCF_022837055.1 of Prionailurus viverrinus. Taxonomy (NCBI): domain Eukaryota; kingdom Metazoa; phylum Chordata; class Mammalia; order Carnivora; family Felidae; genus Prionailurus; species Prionailurus viverrinus. Next base: position 59,061,874 of record NC_062568.1, on the reverse strand, counting down.
ATGACCAAATATACACAAAGAATTAATATATAATTAATTATAATCTATATAAAATATGTCAATAATATACAATTGATATATAACTTCACATTAATTAAATTTAATTAATTAAATTATTATTACGATTTGTTGACATATTACTATGACATATTATACAATAACATAATATAATATATAGTATTAATCTATAGCTAGTATATTATTATATTAGTATATAGTATATTAATATTATATATTATTATATTTTGAGATACCATGGAAGACAATTTACAAGGTATTTTAATATGTGCTTTTCTCACTTATGTAATTGTCACTATAACCTAATTAGACAGATGATATGCTCAATTGTTTGGCTGAGGAGGTAAAGGACTCTCAGAGAGGTTAAGTATCTTTCCTAAGGCCACACAAACAGTCATCCAAGCCAGGGTCCAATAGTTCTCTACATTTGTGTATCTGTGGTAGATGATGATTAAAACTACCTGAATGTCCTCAGGAACCTGGGTGGCTCAGTTGGTTAAGCCTCCGACTTCATCTCAGGTCACTATCTCACACAGACAGCGCAGAACCTGCTTCAGAGCCTCTGTCTCCCTCTCTCTCTGCACCTCCCCAGCTTTCTCTCTCTCTCTCAAAAATAAACATTTTAAAAAAACCTAACTGAATGTCCTCAAGTGGTATCCTCAAATACTACCAACTTTCAATTGTTATGCTGAATTTCACCTCATTGTTGTTAGTAGTGAGCCTAATCTAGAATTTAACCCTTCTAGTTAATCAGACAGGAGTGAGGGCCATGTTTTGCTACCAGAACACTCCACGTCAGCTTCTTCCTGCTTCTACACTTGTGAGAGAAACTCATCATCATATCTCATTTTGGGGCAATAGCGTAATCTATTTTCTTCTTTGTGTGTCTCTAGTAAAGATAATAAAGTAACTTTTAAATAATTTTTTGTAATAGTTTCAAAGTCCTTTTAGATTCATTATCTTATTTGAGCATATAACAACCCTAAGAACGAGGTAGAATTTGGATAGCTCAACATGTCTATGTAGTTTCCAACAATCTATACTCCAATATATGAAACCCCCAAATATGAAACAGATAAAGTGATCAACAGTTTCCTCAGGTAGGTTATATGCTTCATAAATACTTAAGATTTAGGGGACCAAAGAAGAACCTCTGGATTTCCAGGGCTTCCAGAGGGGAAGAACATGTTGCCCTCTTCTCCCTTCTATTCTTGGATTTTGACTTTCTAGCTGGACCTCCAAGGTGCTTTAGTAGATTAACCAGGAAAATCCTAGCCAGACTACCAGACAGTCTAAGGTCTGTCACCTTTAGAAGATAATCCAAACTTATGAACTTGGCCTTAAAGTCTTGCATGATCTGGCCCCTTCCTCTCTCTCCAGCCTCTGTCCCTTGCTCACTCAGCTCACACACACTGACCTTGTTTTAGGTCCTTGTATTCACCAAGCCCTTTTTCCAGCCAGAGGGCTCTCTTCCAGGAATAGCCTCCCTGCTCTCATTTCCCAAGCACCGTTTCCCCCTGAACCTCCCTTCACACGGCTGACTGTCCTTGAGTTCTCAGTGCAAATATTATCTCCTCAGAGATGAGGTTACCACCACTTAAAGTCTCCTCTCCACTCCAACCGCTACCATGCTGACCTATTTTATTTCCTTTATTGCACTAATATTATCTTATCTTTGAATGTGCTTACTTCTTTTTCTAATTTTTATTTTTTACTGAAGTTAGGTTGGTTTTAGGTGGACAATATAGTGATTCGACGATTATATACATTACCAAATGCTCACCAAGATAGTGTAGTTACTTTCTGTCATCACACAAAGTTATTCCAACATTATTGGCTGTACTTTTCATCCCTGTGACTTGCTTATTTTATAACTAGAAGTTTATCCCTTTCACCTATTTTGCCCATCCTGCTAGCCCCTTCCTCTCACAGCCACCAGTTTGTTCTCTGTATTTATGAGTCATTTCTGGTTTTTGTTTGTTTGTTTGTTCATTTTGTTTGTTTGTTCATTTGCTTTGCTTTTATGCATTCTACATATAAGTGGCATTGTATAGTATTTGTCTTTTTCTGTCTGACTTCTTTCACTAAATGTAATACCCTCTATTTTTTTCCAATGTTTTTATTTCTTTTTGAGAGACAGAGAGACAAAGAGACAGAGCATGAGAGGGGAGGGGCAGAGAGAGAGGGAGACACAGAATCCAAAGCAGGCTCCAGGCTCTGAGCTGTCAGCACAGAGCCTGATGCAGGGCCCAAGCTCATTAACTGTGAGTTCATGACCTGAGCCTAAGTCAGACGCTCCACCAACTGAGCCACCCAGGTGCCCCAACATAGTACCTTCTAGATCCGTAAATGTGCTTCCTTCTTTATTACCCGTTTCCTAGTATGATAGGAGTGCAAGGGCCTTATTTGTTCTATTTCACTCTTGCAGTCCCAACTCAGTGTGGAGCCTGGCTCGTGATAGCACTTATTAAGTATTGCTGAATTAGGGGCATTGTGATAGTCCTCATATTTTTTTAATTTGTTTTTTTAATATTTGTTTATTTTTGAGGCAGAGACAGAGCGTGAGCAGGGGAGGGGCAGAGATAGAGAGGGAGACACAGAATCTGAAACAGGCTCCAGGCTTTGAGCTGTCAGCACAGAGCCCAATGCGGGGCCCAAACTCACAAGCCGTGAGATCATGACCTGAGCCGAAGTCAGACGCTTAACTGACTGAGCCACCCAGACGACCCATCCTCCTATTTTTTTTTAACATTGAGGGTAAATTCCTCAGAAATTCATTTCTCTCCCCACCCCAACCTGCTCATGGCCTTTACTTTGGCTCTTACATACCCGGTCTATTGTCTGAAAAATGCTGGTGGCCGCTGCACGCCCAGTTGCAAAGGCTTCCAAACAAGAAGATGCATTGCCAAGATTTAAAGCTCCTACTATGATACTGAGGAAAATCTGAAATAAAAAGAGATAAACATAGTTTTTGTATGTTTTTGTCAATTTGTAAATAGCGCTATCATTCGGGCTATCTGTGTGAACTCAGAGGTTTCTCAGAAATGTTCTTCCTTGGGAGTTTGAAAGATAACTATTTCTTTAGAGACACCTGGAATAATTTCTGTTCTACAAAGTATCTCCAATTTTTCTATTGTTATGATTTAAAAGATTACATTATTTTTAACTGAACATCTATGTGTAGAACACTATTCTACAAAGAAGAATATATTTTGCAATGAGGAAGAGATCTAAGCAAGGCAGCGTATAGACACAAAGTGAGTTAGAATAGTGACATGATAATTCAGTTTGTCACATGAACAGCCTAATATGGTCTCTGGATAAGAGACCCCTGATAAGGGTCACTGAAGCAATAAAGACAGTATGATTAGCTTGATTTTCATAGAGATTGGTACGTACATTATAGATTTGCTACTAATGCTATATTATTGCTACTAGTAGACTATTATTAGGATAACTATTACTACTAGTAGGAGGAGGAGGAGGAGGAGTTTTCCTAATGTATATTTCTAAGTGATTTACCTGCTTTACTTCATTTAATTTTTACAACAGAAGAGAAAACCAAGGTGTATGGAGGTTGCCTAACTTACTCTACATGAAAACACGTATTAAGTGGTAGAGCAGTATTTGAACCCAAGCTCTTGCCTGACATCCTGTCTAGCAAACAGGCCCACCTGCTGCTGGTGGCATGCGGTTGGTATGGCCAGGTTCCTTGCGATGCTGAGGAAGCTGTCCTTAAACTCACCAACCCAGTCATTTCATTAAGTTAGGGGAAGGCGAATTTATCATGACCAGATATTCCTACCAAATAGCACTGTGTTTTTATCAGTGCTGTTTATAAAGGAAGAGGCAATGAGGTAATTTGTCATGTGCCTCTAGGAGGAGCACAAGACTCCTTTTGACCAAATGGGACTAGTCATGTAACTTTCATGGAGGATATTTCATTGGCCACCATCCATTGGGGACAGGAGTTATTTCCTGAACTGAAAACTGGCTGCTGCCTGAATGTTTGAATGTAGTCTTCTTCAGGCAGTCAAATGATCCTAGTCTGTGATGGTTTCCCTGCCTTCCTTTGGTCTTTGTCTGGACCAGGAGACTCCTCAGAGCCTCCCAGCCACCTCCCTTCCTCTCAAGTAACCTCCATTCCGCATATGATGATGTGCACCAGTCCCCCCTTGCCTTCTTCCTGAATTCCCCACTCCATGCATGAGACAGACATTCTCTCCTCATCTTTCTTGTTCCTCTTCCTTAATTACAGAAGGCAGCTCCTCCCATGGGCAGATTACTTCATATTTCAAGCCGCAATTTCTTTATCGGTAACACAGGGATATTAACAGTATATACCTCATGGGACTGTTATGAACATGAAATGAAATAATTAGTTTAAGGGTGATAAATCCAGTGTTAGCCACATAAATCATAGTGATGATGTTAAAAGAAGCAAGATTGCACACTTAAGAAATGATAAAGTGAATAGAGGGAGAAGTACTTCTGTAAATTGGGTTAAGTCCACCTTTATCAGAGGCCTTCCCACCTAAACAAAAGATGCTTTCCACATGTCCTAGATCAGGGCTCAGCAAACAGTTTCTATAAAGGACACCTAGTAGATATTTTAGCCTTTTCAGGCCATATGAGCTCCGAAGCAATTACACAACTCTGCTATGTAGTACGAAAGCAGCCATAGACAATAGAGAACAAATAATTATGGCTGTGTTCCAATAAAACTTTATTTACAAAAACAGGCATCAGGCTGGATTAGACTGGCGGGCCATAGTTTGCCGACCCCTGTCTAGATCCTAGATTGAATCATTAGGGGCCTAACCTGAGGTTTGCAGTCAAACCTTGCTCAGCCTGGTTTTGCAGATGTCTCTCTCAGAGTTCATAGGGAAAGAGTGAGTGAGACAGAACAGAGACATGTACTGATATCATCACAATAGCCAGCACCCATTCCAACAGATGATCATTTCCCACCCCAAACACTGCACTCTAACCAGGGGTGGCAGTGTCAGAAGAGGCAAAGGAGACCACTGGGGAATAATCTGTGGGTGTTCTGTGCTGGGGAAAAGGGGATCTGTGGCTCCTTGGAAGATAGATCCAGAAGAAGAAAACACTGGCTAATGAGTCAGGCCCTAGAGACATAGTCACCTGAGTTTATATCCCACTCCATGCCCCTCAGCACATATTTTGAAACCTCATGGCTCCATTTCATCTTTAATGACATCAATACAGAATGAAGCTTTGATATTACATATTGTATTTATATGAAATATGTCATTTAGTGCTTGACACCTTATACACTCTGAATACTGTTACCCTCTACTGCTGCTGTTATTTTTTACTATTGAGTCCTGAAACCTGAGAAGTGTGAAAAAGCAGCCTTCTGCACTCTGCAATTCGCTTTCATCTCCTCTCTTAATAGATCATAGAGTTTGTTTTTTGTCTGGGTACAAGTGGTACTAATCACAGTCATTTATGTGAGCCACTTACCATGTATGCCCAATTACCATGCAGCCAATAATGACTTTGTGCATGAAAAACATATTAGATTAACCGAATTGTTAATTAGTTTAGTGGATTACTAACACCTCAGCTCATGTATACTGAGGCTTCAGAGTTTGCTACTCAGAAGTATGGTGAAAAATGTGCCTGCGCACATGAGTGAAAGAAAGAGAGAGATGGAGGGAGGGAGGAAGGGAGAGAGAGAGAAAGAACAATCAGTGATTATACTGTTCACGGATTTCTCCATTTTCCCAAAGGGAAATTTCTAAAGGTGTAAGCAGAGGCTTGCAAGAAGACATTCGGAGTATGAGGTAAGGTTAATCATTGATGATTAAAATGTTGGAAACACATAGCATTCCACATCTGCATATAGTAAGTACTCAGTTAAATTATTTACAGAAAGTATAGAGTGAACACTTGAAGCTGAGGAGTGTCAAATGAGTTAAACAAGGAGGCCATTAGGCTGAGGCAGATTTAATACCTTAGCAACCTGCATAAGCAAACCAAAACTTCAGCTCAAATGCCTTAAGGTCAAGAAATCAAAAACCTGAGGACAACCAACCACAAATAGTCAATTAAGCTTCCCCGGGCAAGGCAACTGCTTAAGGTATCGCCAATCAAATAATTTTTTTTTTTTTTTTGCTTTGCTTCTGTCTTTTCACTATAAAAGTCCCCTGCTCCTATGGGTGGAGAATGGTTTCTCATCACTTCTGGTTTGGTGCTGCTTGATTAGAGTTATTTCTGCTTAAATAATCTCCTAAAATTTTGAATATACCTCAGTCTATTTTTCAGCAGAACCATAAAATTGGATTCCTGCTACAGAAGTAACCAAGGGGATTTTAAATTCAGTGTTTCCAATTGGAATTGTGTAGTATTTAATTTTCAATTTACCAATTCATTTTTCCCTCTGAAATGTTATTTGGGAACACCTCTGTCCTCTCTGTGCAGGCATGGTATGAAAAGAAAGAGGTCTTTTCTCAATGCATGTTTTTCTGCAGAATGAGCAGATACAAGCAGCTGGGACTCATAAATGTTGAAAGTTCTTAAGAGTCATTAGATCAATAAAGACCAGGGACTTTATAATCAGGTTTCATACCCGCAATACTTTCACTGGTTTTTCTTTTTCTTTTTTTTCCAATATATGAAATTTATTGTCAAATTGGTTTCCATACAACACTCAGTGCTCATCCCAAAAGGTGCCCTCTTCAATACCCATCACCTACCCTCCCCTCCCTCCCATCCCCCATCAACCCTCAGTTTCTTCTCAGTTTTTAAGAGTCTCTTATGCTTTGGCTCTCTTCCACTCTAACCTCTTTTTTTTTTTTCTTCCCCTCCCCCATGGGTTTCTGTTAAGTTTCTCAGGATCCACATAAGAGTGAAACCATATGGTATCTGTCTTTCTCTGTATGGCTTATTGCACTTAGCATAACACACTCCAGTTCCATCCACGTTGCTACAAAAGGCCATATTTCATTCTTTCTCATTGCCACGTAGTACTCCATTGTGTATATAAACCATAATTTCTTTATCCATTCATCAGTTGATGGACATTTAGGCTCTTTCCACAATTTGGCTATTGTTGAAGGTGCTGCTATAAACATTGGGGTACAAGTGCCCCTATGCATCAGTACTCCTGAATCCCTTGGGTAAATTCCTACCAGTGTTATTGCTGGGTCATAGGGTAGTTCTATTTTTAATTTTCTGAGGAACCTCCACACTGTTTTCCAGAGTGTTTCACTGGTTTTTCAAATGTGCAAAGCTGGGGGCACTTAGATGGCTCAGTTTGTTGAGTGTCAGACTTCGGCTCAGGTCATGATCTCACAGTTCATGGGTTCGAGCCCTGCATCAGGCTCACTGCTGTCAATGCAGAGCCCACGTTGGATCCTCTGTCTCCCTCTCCCTCTGCCCCTCCCTCACTCATGCTTTCTTTCAAAAATAGATGAATAGACATTTAAAAAAAGTTTCCAAATGTGTAAAGCTGTATTAAAGTTGTTAAGAAAGTGGCTAAATATAATGATAGCAATATTTTCCATCTATACTGTTCTTTTAAGGTTTACAAAACACTAACATGTATAATCACATTTAATTTTTTAAACAAAATTCAAGTGATGCCAGTTGTTCATCTTGCAAAGAACTGAATTTTGAAAAGTTATTCTTAGTGTATTATCATGCTCTTATGAAATAAAGTCAGTAGCTTAGATTGATTATGGTTTGGCCTCTGATAATCATTTCAATTTGTAAATAAAATTCTGTTCTACTTTCCCTAGAAATGTATTTCTACTAAATCAGTAGACCTCAAATTACAGGCTATCAGCTAGCAAATGTCTATGTAGGATTTTGGCATTTTTCATTATTTTTTAAAAATGTTTATTTATTTTTGAGAGAGAGACAGACAGAGCGTGAGCAGGGGAGGGGCAGAGAGAGGGAGACAGAATCCGAAGCAGGCTCTAGGCTCTGAGCTGTCAGCACAGAGCCCAACGTGGGGCTCAAATCCATGAACCGCAAGATCATGACCTGAGCCAAAGTCGGAGGCTTAACTCACTGAGCCACCCAGGGACCCCTACATTTTTTATTATTTAATTGGCATCTGTCTCACCTATAATCTAGGGCCAAAATATTTTATTTAAGAATCTTAGGTGAAACTGCTTCCTATGTCCATGCTTTTAAAATTAATATACTTAATTAAACAATTAATAGGCCAAATGAAACGTGCATTTCATTTGTGTGAGGGCAGGAAGGGGTGGTAACAAATTGTAAATAAACCCAAATGTTCACTTTCATTCAAGCCCTCTGAAGGAAAAGTTCGGCAAGCCATACAAGAAAATAAAAGATTGATGAGTGTGGAAATGCCTTCCATCTGAGAATCAGAACAATGGCAAAAGTCCAGCGGTAATGAGAGGCGCTGTAAGCTAAGGAAGAAAGCCCTTGGGTTAATGAGCTTTATCTCACCCTAGCCACACCTGGTTATCCTGGTATTCACCATGCATGTCGCTTCTCTTTTGTAGCACGCGTTTTCTTCTGCCATTAGGCACTGATGTGATTTTTAAGTATTGCTTTTCTTCCCCACGAAATGATAAGTTACATCAGGAAAAGATCACATTTCTTTTGTTCACTATTGAATCCTCTGCACTTTGTATGGGTCTGGCATATCATAGATGCTCAATAAGACTTTTTTTTATATACTCAATAATTCTTGAAAGAACAACTGAAAAAAATACTGAAAATTAAAGTAGCCATGGCATTCGTGAGAGCACGACTATAGCACAAGCGAACAATAAAAATGGTGGCATTGCCTGTTCAGTTGAGGGTATTACTGGCTTGGTATTTTAGTAACTCATTATGTTTCACAAATACGTCCATTAGCACATATCTTGTACTATTATGAAACTTAACTACATGAGCTGTTAACTTTCAGCTGAGAGATCAATGACTTCCCATTTTCATGGCATATTATCTTTTGGACTCAGTCAGAAAAGTCATTGTTTTACAGCTATAAAATCCTTAGTTAATTGGAAATCATTAAATCTCTGGTTTCATCAAGTCAAATGCTCAGCATTCCTTTACTATAAAATGTGTAGGTTTTGGTTGTTTCTGCAGATGGACTCCACCAAATTATTGATGCTTTCCCCCCCTCAAATACTAAAGGAATAAACAAAACACCTTAACTATGGGGCTTTTCCGAGATGCCAGCAGGAGATGCCATGTCTGGGCTGCTCAGATCTAAGTACCTGGATGAGGGTTCCTGCTGTATATTCTTCATCATCGAGGACAAGTTTGGAGCCATACCAGAAGGCCAGTGCATAGCAGAAGAAGATGAGACACCACATGAATCCAGTAAAGAATCCCATCACTATCCCTTTTCTAATTCCCCAACGCTGGGCAAACACAAGATTTTTCTCATATCTGTGAAGAGAAAGCATTTGAGTCTATGTCAGCAGCAGCAACTCAAGTCAAAATATTCAAAATAGGCACCGTGCAGTGCTTATACTCAATGATCATAATAAAATCACCCCAGACACATAGCGCCTTCATGGGAAGAAAATGACGATCGCGTCCACGTAGTTATTTTGTTTCTTTCAACCCGGCAGTGAAACATGTTGAAGGAATGATGCCTAACAAAGCCTCACGGTTGGTTGATTACCTCTGGGATGAGAACAGTGTGAGGACAGTGAGAACTTTACCCCAAGAGAAAAGAATTTTCAACACAAGTATTTGGACATAAGGGATCTAGTACTATTTGTGCCTGAACTGTTTTATTAAGTCATGCGGCATGCTTTCTATCAGCAAATGATGTAATTGTTTCCCCCTAGGTTTGAGACCTGTGTTTGCACCAACTCATCTCCATACACCTATCCGACCTGTGACCAAGAATGCTATGTCGTAACATGACCCATGGGGTTCACAGCCACAGGACGGGGATAACTATGTAGATATCCAATTCAAGCACTAAGCTCCATTGATTCTATACTCTGGCCATTAATAACTGGCATGGTCTTCAAGCTCAGACACTCTGTAACTGCCTTCTTTTATCCCCAAAAATAAATCCATGGAGAAAATTTCCCATTTCATGGGACAAAAATGAAGGTCTATTCTATGTTACCATTTTCAAAACATTTACATTGCTACTTTTATCAACAATGATTAACATCTTTTATGGTGGAGGAAGTATGCTACTGAAATTTGTTATGAGAAACAAGGTAACTTCACTCTGTAAACCAAAAGACACAAAACAAAAACAAAAAATAAGAAAAGAAAAGAAAAGAGGCTAAGTAGAGATTGTAAATTCTCCTTTCTCTTTGGTAGCAACTGAGAATGACATCATCATTCTAGATCTACTCATTAAAAAGAGTTTAAACTGGAGGCTATTTTATAAAATCAGTACCTGGCATATGGAATGCACTTAAGTACTAGATAAATGGAAGAATAAACAACATTCTTGACAACTGTGCTGTTTTACTCATTTAGGTTTTTATTTTTATTAAGAACTAATCTTCCAGATGGGCACCTGGGTGGCTCAGTCAGTTGAGCATCCGACTTCAGCTCAGGTCACGATCTCAACGTTCTCAAGTTTGAGCCCCGCATCAGGCTCTCTGGTGTCAGCGCAGAGCCTGCTCTGGCTCCTCTGTCTCCCTCTCTCTCTGCCCCTCTCACACTCATTCTCTCTCTTCCTCCCTCTCTGTCTCTTTTTTTATAATAATGCTTACACCTAAAAAAAAATTTAATGTTTATTTATTTTTGAGAGAGAGAGACAGAGCACTAGTGGGGAAGGGGTAGAGAGAGAGGGAGACACAGAATTTGAAGCAGGCTCCAGGCTCTGAGTTGTTAGCACAGAGCCTGATGTGGGGCTCGAACTCAGGATCCAACCATGAGATCATGACCTGAGTGGAAGTCTGATGCTCAGCTGACTGAGCAACCCAGGTGCCTCTGGAACTGCATTTCAGATCACTCCGCGATCTAAACAGTGTTACAGAGGTTTAGCGTGTGTATGTATCCACCACCACAGTTGAAATAAATATCTAACCTAAAATAGCTTTCTAAACATCTCCCACTATAACATTTTCAAAAACACACAGCTAAAGGCTTGGGGGTCCTTGTAATGCTAATGCCCCATCTAATTGCTCCCAGCTGCCTCTCAAACAGAAGCTCCCTCAGGGTATAGACCTAGGTAAAAATCTGCCACTTTGTGCAAAATGGGGAAGATTTCAGGGTGGTATGCCAATCAACAGAATTCTGGAAAGTGGCAGACATTTCAACGAACCAACCTTTCAACCTCTTTTTTCTCACCACCAAAAGCAGCCACTGTTCGCATAGATGAAATGACTTCATCAGCCACTGACCCTGCTTTGGCATAGGCCTTCAATTCATAGTCAGTAAACTTGGACAAACTCTAAAATCCAAAAGAAGAAAATAAGACGTGAAGACCAGGTAATTAGGTAAGTCAACCTGTCACTCAGTAAACATGTGGTGGGTGTTACCAATACAAAACTAGATTCTCGCTGTAACCATGTTCACCAAGGGAAGAATTGCATCCAAGTTTGATCTCTGTTAAACCCCATCCATGAGTGTTTGGTTGCCAGCTTATCAAAATGATTCCATTAGAAGTCAGCCTCAAAAACCTCTCAGAATAAGTCCGAAAGAGGGCATTCAGTGAGACCACAGTGTTTCACTCATTATGCTGATGAAGGTTTTAAGTGAAACTGTGTCCCATTTCATTACTATTGGCCACAGACCATTGCACAGTTTGTGGACAAACACCAGAGACAGAGACTGGTGGTCCGTGCAGGTGCCATGTTAGCCAGTAGAATGGGGGAGAGGTCCCGAGTATGCAAAGGTGTGATGCCACAGAGGTAATTCCACAGGAGAAAGCTCCAGATTAATATTACACCATTTGACTCAACTATAGGGGCTCAACTAGCTTTGCTCTTTACAGAAGGAACTAAAAAGACATTGCCTTTAATGTTTAACAAATTACTTTTTCTAAAATTGGACTTAGATTGAGTTCTAATTAGAATTAATCACCAAAGAAATCCCTGTCACAGATGAAGATACCAAAATGAATAAAAGCAAATATTGTAAAAGATCAACTCAGAAATCTAAAAAATGTATACTACCCAGACTAAAGGAGTTTATCTTCCAAGTTTTTCCAAACTCTTAGCAGCAAAAACCTTCACAAACAAAATCTTAAATGGAGGTTTTGGGTACAAAATAAGTAAGTGTATAATTTTGTTATAACATATTTATGTTACAAGTGCACACTTCGTAAGTTGTGAATTGAAAAGGCAACAATAGGGAAAGTAGGTCTATTTTCATCAACATTAAAATCTGAATTTTACGGACGTTACCGACGATGCTGCAGTTTTTACCACAACCTTCTTTTAACTTATTTCTAAATTATTTATTGAGGAAATCAAGTAGTTGTGAATGTTCACAGTTTTATTGTAATGGCTCATGAAATAATCTCAGGATACTTCAGTAAAATTGATACAAGAGTTTAAAAGATGTGTATGGGAAAATATTTAACGATCACTCATGTTTCTCCTGGTTAAATATAAAAGTCAGACACAGGCAGAAAAACCCACAGTAATGTGTAATATTGATATATTGCCCCCTCCTGCTCTTTTTGTGTGTGGGGGGGTGGGGGGTGGGGGGTGGGGGGGAGTCCTGCTCTTGAATTAGGCCTAGTGAAATTGCTTGCATCATTTTACACAAACATGCACAGACTTGAATTCAAGAAGAAACCAGTGCAGAGTTACAGCATTGCAAATCAGTGACACACTGACAAGAAGTTGAAATACGGGCACTGAGATAGCAAGAGAAACCATGCTCTAAGCGTGTTAAAATCAAGCGAACCAGGCTACATCTCTAACATGTTAAATGAGACATATGATCCATCTGAGTATGGACGTTAATTAATTACAGGCTTGAAGAAAGAGATTCAATGTATTGGGGGTGGGGGGAACTGAATTAAATGTTTGCAGAATCCTGGAAGATCCTCTGAGGAAGGGAGGCTTGGTAGGAAGGACTGTGGTGAAGCTTGTGTGATATGGTGGATTGGAAAAAAATAAAAGCTTATAACTCTGTAGCAATTAATTCTGTGCCAGATGCCATGCTAAGTGCATAACATGGAATATGCCTTGAATCATCCCAATTACTTTGGGAAGGATTAGCCTTATCTTAAAGGTGAGGAAGCTAACACTTTGACAGGCTAAAAATATCTTTCTTGAGCCAGGTGGTAGAACCAGATGATGGACAGTTGAGGGGAGTGAGCTCTTTGCTATTGTCACTCTGTACTACCTGGGAAATGTTTGAGTAATATAGTCGGTGGACTGTAGAGAATATTTTGCTAGAAAATATTATCATGGAGATTGGTTTCCTGTTGCTCAATGATGTGCGTGCGGCTTTTCACCTGAATTCTATTCTCATTTACAGTAAATTATTAGTGTGCCTGATCCCATGAGCTGCTATCGAATGTGTCTGCTCTAAAAGCAGAACATAATTTCTTAATCCTTGGGAGTGTTTTTTAATAGGGATGACTCAAAATTCCTACTCCTACGTTTTTTCTTAGCCTACATACGTGGGGAATGGAAACTGATGGGGACATTGCTCAGAATGGGTCAGGTAACCTCTGTCTGAAACTGATCACACAGCATGGAGAACACAGTTGTGAAGGTAGAAATCTGCATTAGGTGTTTGTTACTGAGCTGGGTATGTTTGTTGGGCCTTTTTGAGGAAAAACGTCAGAGCTTTAGAGACCATAGGAAGCAATAGGCATATCAGAGAATGGGTGGGGGTTTTGGAGTCAGACTCCCTTGTATTTGATCACTTGCTAGCTGTGTAGTCCCAGACAAGTCCCTTTACCTCTCTGAGCCTGCATTTCTTATGTCTAAAATGGCATTAAGACTTTATAAGATTGTTGTAAAGATTAGAGACAATATATATGAAGTTCCTAATAGTGCCTGGCAAAATAGTAAATGCTCAGAAAATGTAGTTGTTATTGTTATTAATACAATAATATTTATGTTATTAAAACATCATCAATCCCTGATCTGTGGAATGTTATTGGATAGTGAGGAATAATCAAACAAAGTAAACTGAAACAGTGATAATATTGACTAAACATACACAGGAAAAAGAAAACAAGTTTCACATTTCTGGCTGTTTCTCAGCACAAAAGTCTTGGAGAGAAGTGAAAAGACATTCTTACCAGACCAATGATGCCTGCTCCAATCCCAATAAGAGGGCTGACAGAGATAATAACCAAGGTCAGTTTCCAACCCTGGTAAAATCCCAACAGGAACCCACTGATGCTTGTGGTCATGCGCTGAATGAAAATGGCCACTTGGTCAGCAATGGCATCATTGACTTTATTAATATCACTAGAAACAAGAGGGGATTTGATCACTAAAACTGAACTTGGTCAATTCAAATGTCCTGCTGAGAAATCCCAGTCTTTCCTTTCTAAGTACTCTTGTATCTGTACCCAGTTGCCCGTGGGAAACAACAGCCTTGCACGTTTTGAAACACTTGATACAGCTTGTGAGTTCGTCAAGTCTCTTTCTCCCTCACAGCCAAGCAAGTTTGTTCCCAACCCAGCTTTCCCAACTGGTGTCCATTCAGTGTTGACAAAGACTTTTAGGAACCACCTTATTTGTCTCTTTCTTTCTTAGGGCTCATATCCTTGGTCTGTCCTAACAAGCTCTTCTTTCCTTCTTCATACCTGCTAAATCCTTTCAGCCTCAAGGAAAAACCCACACACCGCCTAGTTCATAAAAACGTATATAATCCCCGAGGAAGAAGTAATATCTTCCTCCCTGTGTTTGCATAGCAATGTAATTAACCTGTGTATGTGTGTGTACATGTATGTAATTATTGCATTCTGCTTATAGGCAATATAGAATAGTGGTGAAGAGCACAGACTCAGGCCAGCTCTGAATTTGAACACAAACTTCTCCTGGGCTAACTTGCCTTACTTAACCTTCCTATGCCTCAGGTTCTGTCATTATGTCCATCTACAGATGAGGATTAGTTAATATAAGTAAAGTATGTAGAATAGTGTCCGTGTGTTGTAAGCTATCAGTATGTGCCAGCACTGATTATTTACTTGTTCGCACCTTTTATCTCTCCTACTAGGCTGTAAGTTCCCTGAGATCAGGAATTCTGTGGTTTATCTTTATGGTTTGCATAGAGTAAATCCTCCAGAATACTGGTTGAACATAATTATGTTACATTCATATTCCTGGGAATATTCCCATAATCTCTTGTTTAGATGGAGCCAGGAGGGTTTAGGATTTAATAGCAACAAAGGACCTTAGCTATTACCCAGAGGTTTGACAGTTGTATTATAGCAAGGGTAAGTGTCTGTTCAAGGTCATAGTAAGTAAGGGGCAGAACGAGTGCTCGAATCTAAGGGTTTCAACATTTAGTCTCTTATCTTCACTATACTGTTCACTAAGTGTCTCTCATGAGACCTCAACGTTCAATTCAATAGGGTTCAATTGGTTCTAATTACTCAGGACTCATTCAGAATGACTGGAGGGGAGCTATTAATGGCCCCAACTGGTATTTACGTGTAAACTAGATTTAAATTCAGTTTTTTAGTTTGAATCTTTCTCGAGCTATTTTTGATTTTTCTTTGTCTTTGTTTTTATGTGCAGAAATAACCTCAACAGAGCAAGATAATTCGTTCTAATTGTATCATTTTTCCTTATTGATCCATAGATTGTGACATCCCTCAGTCTCTCTTTTGGAGGCCAAATAGCCCTAGCTCTTTTAACTCTTAAGGGCCTACAAACAAAATTTAGTATCCTGGCTATCAACTGTTAATGATCATATTTGATAAAATGTTACTTATGGAAAAAACATGCTACCTGTAAAAGGCCGACTTAAGAGACAAAATGTATCCAAAATAACTGAAAACGTGTCTCCAATTTTTTAACTTAGAAACAAGGGTTCTATTATCCAAAACTCACACATACATTAGGACCTCCTACCGACCACTTACTCGGAAAGTCTTGTGTTCAGCTCTCCCACGGAATTGCAGTCAAACCATCCCATTTCCATTCGCATTATTTTCCTAAAGGAAATTTTTCTCATATTCTGTATCTGATGAGCTGCAGCAATCACCCAAAAGCATATCTGAAAATGAAGCAAGGAATGTTTGGCATTGCAGTGTTAAACATATCCGTGGATTCCTTCTCTTTCCAGAAGAAAACGCTTTCAGTATGAGTGCTGAGAGAAAGAGGAAAGCGATTCGCGGAATGCCGCGTCATGGGAGCTGCGGTGTGAGCCCAGGGCACCTGCTGCTTCAAGCGGGGATGAGAACAGCTGCGGAAAGGGAAGCCGAAGGTTCGGGTGTGAATTTGGCTTTGCCACGTGTAGAGCTAACCTTACTGAGTTCCATGTCTGCGCGAGTAAAGGAAAGCTCACAGTGCCGAAAAGAAATTCTTGCTCCAACTTTTGCATGCCGTTTCTGAGTGTATTTTTCCCGAGAGGCCTGCCAACAAGCATGTTTGTATAGTTTCCAGGCTATTGGACAATGATTTTCAGAGAAAGTAAGACAAAAGTTATGACATAAGCAGGGAATCTACTGATAGTTTTCCCCAACCAGATGTAGTCGGGTTGTCATCAAAATGCCCAGTGCCAGAATGAGAGAAACTGATTCATTTCTTTTTACAGTAAACATGAACTTCCTGGAATTCTCGGATGAATGGAGATTGAGGGGAATAATTATTTTTTTTTCTACAGAAGAAGGCAAAAGATGAAATATTTTTCTTCTTTAATAAGGGTTAAGCATGGGGCACCTGGGTGGCTCAGTCAGTTAAGGTCTGACTTGATTTCGGCTCACATAATGATCTCTCAGTCTGTGAGTTCGAGCCCCACATCCAAGCTCTGTGCTGACAGTGTGGAGCCTGCTTGGGATTCTCTCTCTCCCTCTGTCTCTGCCCCTCCCACACACTCTCTCTCTCACTCTCTCAAAATAAATAAACTTAAAAAAAAATAAGGGTTAAGTAACTCCAAGCCCTCCCATGGCTTAAATCTAGAAAACACTCTAGATTCAGTTTACAGAATTTGAGTTGGAATACAGATTGGTGAGATTTTGGCAAAGAAAGAGAAAAAGAAAGTCAAGTTTGCTTTCCTCCAACTCCTCATGCCTGCCTTTCTCCAGGGTGTTCATATTCTCATTACAAACACATCCACAATTACCTTTTTTTTTTTTTTTTTTTTTTTTTTTTTGAGTTTAGAAGAAAAGATAAGGTCTAGGGGACAGGGAAGGACAGGGCATTGAAATTCAATGTCTATTCATTCACCATCTCTCTAGGCAACTGCTTATGTTTTTCTCCCCATCTGAGAGCAAGAATCCTTCCCCATTCTCTCACCCACCCCCATCTCCAAGTAAAACTGTAGTCCTTAGGGTATCTGAACAACTTAAAAGTTAAAGAGGGGCACCTGGGTGGCTCAGTGGGTTAAGCGTCACACGTCTGCTCAGGTCATGATCTCACCGTTCATGAGTTCGAGCCCTGTGTCCGGCTCTGTGCTGACAGCTCAGAGCCTGGAGCCTGCTTCGGATTCTGTGTCTCCCTCTCTCTCTGCCCCTCCCCTGCTCACATGCTGTCTCTCTCCTCTCTCTCTCTCTCAAAAATAAACATTTTTAAAAAATTTTAAAGTTTAAGAGCGTACTTTGCATTTCATTGTAATGTATTTGAACCCAGAGGTTGATCTATAAATAAAATGAAGGTGCTACTCACTTGAATATATCCTGTGATGAGTACCGACAAAGCGATTCCAGCATAGTAACTGGCAAATTTGATCATTTCACTTTCAATGTCCAGCAACCTTCAAAAGAAGGGGAGAATATTAAGATTCAGAAGTCGCCTCAGGTTTACCAAAGATAACATTTGTGGGTACAGAGGAATTTAAAATATAAAATATGGGTAAGCCCTCTTATCAATGTAGAATTATAATTCGATCTAACCAAATCTCTACATAGACCTCATGGTACCAATCCCAGCAAAGATGCCTACCCCCT
Organism: Prionailurus viverrinus; assembly: GCF_022837055.1. Lineage (NCBI taxonomy): Eukaryota > Metazoa > Chordata > Mammalia > Carnivora > Felidae > Prionailurus > Prionailurus viverrinus. The sequence goes on along the minus strand of NC_062568.1, from coordinate 59,043,831 downwards.
TCATCTTTATAGGCAGAACTAACTCATTGGCAGCTGCTGGAAGCCAGGGGCAGTAGGTGGCAGCCCAGGGCTCTGTCCATAGAGTCCCTCCACTCGTGCTCATTGTGCAGTGATGGAGCAAATCACCAGAGAAAGGTTTTATAAAGCCAGACAGTGTCCGAAAAGACACTGGTGAGAGGTGTGGGCTATAAACCAGGAAGCTTACTGTACCTCCTCTAGGAATCTAAGCCAGCTTTTCAGCTCTTCCATCTCAAAGTGACATTGTGAAAAATGTGTGTGTTTCATCATCCCAAAGAAAGAGAAAAACACTTATTAGCCCAGGCCTTCTGCTGACTACAGTGCATGAAGTTTCACTCTCTGGCACAATGTCTAAGATGAACCCAAAGAACTTGTAGAGAATAGCTAGAAAGCCGTAAAGCATTTTTCCAGCACAACTATCATGCTGTGGCACAGGGTTTGGGGCTCACAGGGGCAGTGAGGGGAAGCAAAAATTATTCTGAAATTGCTTTCAGAAAATAATTTTATAATTAGAAAATTAACATAGATTGATAACAGTTCTGACCCTTGAGGATGCTCTAAATTATATCAAGTCCATTTCTTCTTTTTTTAATGTTTATTTATTTATTTTGAGAGAGAGAGAGAGAGAGAGAGAGAGAAAAGAGAGAGAACATGAGCAGGGTAAGAGCAGATGGAGAGAGAGAGAGAGAGAGAGAGAGAGAGAGAGAGAGAAAGAATCCCCAAGCAGACTCCATACTCAGTGCAGAGCTGGCACAAGGCTCAATCCCACCACTGTGAGATCATGACCTGAGCTGAAATCAAGAGTCAGACGCTTAACTGACTGAGCCACCCAGGTGCCCCTTGAGTCCATTTCTTTAGAATTGGAAAGCAGTGTCTTCAGCAGAGATGCTCTCATCCTACATGCTTTCTGCTTCCCATCAGACCTTCCTCTTATGACCCAAGCTTGAATTGTTCTCTCCCTCTACTGAACTTGGACCAAGTGTTGAAGTACAATTTCTTTAATTCAGAACAAACTATGATTCTGCGACAGATTTTAATTGCCATCTTGCACTACTATTCAGTATCTTTATTGAAAATATTTGTTTGTTTTGCTAGATTGCAAGCTACTTGAGGGCAAGAGCTTGGTTTAAGCTGCTTGCTCACACTGCCTGAACCCTTGTACAATACCTTACACATAGCAGACCCAACACCGCAGTGTTTCTTCATTTTGCTTTGACTTTTAAAATACTTATGAGGAAGGGATATGATTGCTTGGTCAACCCCTCTGATAATCTCCAAACCAGCTAATATGTCTGTTCACCACATTCCCAGTCTTTCATGATGGTTGAAAGGGAACCCCAAGCATGGACAAGAGCTAGAAAGTTTACATCCACAATCGGAGGCTCTCACAAAAGTTAAGTATCCTTGTACAGGGTGTGTAGTGAAATATTGTGAGGAAAGACTTCTAAAGGACAAGTTAGTCCATATTGCTAATTTTCTGTTTGTGACATGAAATTTGGGTGTCCAAAATAGACAACTATGAGTATTTGTCAGAAAGTTTTACTTAAGATTTCCTGTGGTGCATTCCTTCTCCAGACACTCTAAGCAGAGGTGATAAAAGGTGTCTCTGTCAGTTATAAACAAACCTACTCAGACTGAAAGTACTGAGCACAGACCCAGCTCCAAGGTTTATTGGGGCAAACTCCCAGAGAATTATATAGGGGATGGTGTGGATAAGCACATGAGTAGTTTATGATTCTGTTCACTCTTGAAGCACCCCAGAGATGAATGGTTAACTTTTTTATTTTACTCTTGGGAATAAGAAGTTATTAGGGTTTTAGAAACTACTTGTGAATATTTCTGGAACAACAGAACAGATCTATCAGAAAAAAAACTGCTAGGAAGGAAAAGAGCAGGCTGCTTTGGTTCCTCCTTTCAGTGCACATCAAATTTTCTTTTATCATCTGGTGGAAAGTTTTCTTGTGGCTGTAAAATCCTGGAAAGGATTCTTTAAAGTGTGGGGGTGATTTGGACCACCAAATGGGCGCCTTTCTTTTTAACAGCAAAATTGACATACATTTACTAGAGTAAATTCAGATTCCCTTGGTTCATTTGTCTAAGGGAGAAGAGGGCAGAAAGATGGCAATTAAAGGGCAAAGGTAAGAGATATTTTACAAATGATTAAGATATGAGGGATTCTTACCTTGCCCTTTATGAAAAATAAATTCACCATAAAATCAAATTACTCAATTTATACTTCAAGGTTTCAGATTTACTAAACCCAGAGGGTTTTCATTTTCAATACCTAGGAGGTCTTTATGACAGGGTGCATTGCTTAACATGGAGTCTTCCTTTCAATGGTTTTCATGCATGGTAGACCCAGTAGTACTGACACTGTAGAGTGAACATCAGTGGCAACTCACAACTGACCACCACAGGTTGGCAGAAATGTGGCCATGTCCTACTCTCAGAATGATGGAGGCTCTGTATTGTTTAATGCACAGGACATCAACCTGTGCACAAATGGCTGATCACTGAGTAAAGCTGCTCTGCAGAACACCCATACACGATGGCTTTCTGCCAGAATGGCTAGAGAATCTATGACAATTTCCAGAATGGCTAGAATTCCCTTTCCGAGAATCTATGACAATTTTTTTTTTCCACCCAGGAAGCCATTTGTTTGTTTTTCATTAAACTTTTCATTTCGAGGCAAGTGTATATTCTCATGCAATTGTGAGAAATAATACAGAAGCATTATATATGCCCTTTGGCAATATCTTGCAAAACTCTAGGACAATATCACAACCGAGATGTTGGCATTGATGTAATCAAGATCGGAACATCCTCATCACCCCAAGGATTCTTCATGTTGCCTTTTTACATCTACACATGCAGCCTCCACTCCCCCCTTAACCCCGGGCTACATCTATTCTCTAGTGCTATAGGTTTGTCATTCAAAGAATATTATGAAGTGGAATAAAGAATATTATGTAACTGGAATCACACAGCATGTAACTTTTTGGCATTGGTTGGCTTTTTTTCACTCAGTATAATTCTTTCATCAATTATTTGCTCCTTTTCATTTTCAAGTACTATTCCGTGGTATAGATGTATCACAGTTTAACCACTCACCCATCGAAGGATGTCTGGGTTGTTTCCAGTTTTTGTCTGTTACAAGTAAAGTTTCTATAACCTTTGTGTACAGGTTTTTGCATGAATGTTAGTTTTAATCTCTCTGGGATAAATCCCAACAGTAGAATTGCTGTGTTATATAACACTTGCATGTTTATTTATTTATTTATTTATTTAATTGCCAAACTGTTTTCCAGAGTGGCTGCGCCATTTTGCATTTCCACCAGCAAGGTATAAGTGATCCAGTTCCTCCACATCTTCACCAACATTTGGTGTCATCACTATTTTTATTTTAGCAATTCTGATAGATTTGTGCTGATGTCTCATTTTGATTTTAATTTGCTTCCCTAACCGCTAATGTTGCTGAGTATCTTTTCATGTGCTCATTTGCCATCTTTATATCCTTAGTGAAATATCTTTTCATGTGTTTTCCCCCATATTCTAATTTGAATTTTTCTAACCACTGAGTTTGGAAAGTTCTTTATATTTTCTAGATCTTAGCCCTTTGTTAGATATATAGTTTGCAAACATACTCTCCCAGTCTGTAGCTTTTCTTTTTCATTCTCTTAACAGGGTCTTTTGCAGAGCAAAAGTTTTTCATTTTGATGAAGCCCAATTCATCAACTTTTCTTTTTATGGACTGTACTTTTAGTGTCAAGTCTAAGAGCTCTTTGTCTAGCCTTAGACATGAAAATGGTGAGCTACACATTTTTCTAAAAGTTTGGTTTATTTTTTACATTTAAGTCCATAATCCATTTTGAGCTATTCTGTGTATGGGTTCATTTCTTGCCTATGGATGTCAAATTATTTAGGCACCATTTGATAAAAAGTTTGCATTTCCTCTATTGAATTTCTTTTCCACCCTTGTTAACAATCAGTGGGACATATTTGCACTGGTCTATTTGAGTTCTCTATTCTGTTCTTCTGTCAATACAACACAACCTTGCTTTAGCCATATAACATATCTTGAAATTGAGTAGACTGTTCCCTCACACTTTATTCTTCTTTTTCAAAGTTGTTTTAGATATTCTAGTTATTTTTTTTGACTTCTCATATAAATTTTAGAGTAGTCTTGTCTCTATATACAAAAATATCTTGATGAGTTTTTAATGGAAATTTTATTAAACCTGTATTATTAGTTTGGGGGAAATGAGATTTTTCTTATACTGAATTTTCCAATTCATTAACAATATATGTCTCTTCATCTGTTTAGATCTTTGATTTCTTTCATCAGGAGTTTACATTTTTCAGCATGTAAGTCCCATGTATGTTTTATTAAATTTACAACTAAATACATTTTTAAAGCAATTTTAAATGGCATTATGTTTTGAATTTTGGTGTCCACATGTTCATTGCTAGTATGCAGAAATAGTACTAAATTTTGTATATCTATTTGGTATTTTATGACTTTGCCAAACTCATTTACTGGTTCTAAGATATTTTCGTAGATTCTTTGGGATTTTCTATGTCCACAATAATATCATCTTCAATATAATTGGGTGTATTTCTTCCTTTTAGGTCTGTATTTTGTTTTCACTTAAAATGTTTTTGGTTGTAATAAAAAATACATAACATAAAATTTGCCAACTTAACCACTTTTAAATGTATAGTTCAATAGTGTTAAATATTAAATCAGTATTCCTTTCCTTCCTTATTGTATAGGCTAGAACTTTGAGCACTGTGTTGAATAATAGTGGTGAAAGCATATATTCGTGCCTTGTTTCCAGTCTCAGGGAGAAAGCATTTAATCTTTCACTTTTTTTTTCCTTACTTTGTTTTTATTTAAAAAAAAAATTTTTTTTAATGTTTTTAATGTTTGTTTTTGAGAGGGAGAGAGAGAAAGAGAGACAGCATGAGAGGGGGAGGGGCAGAGAAAGAGGGAGACAGAAAATCCAAAGCAGGCTTTGCGCTGTCAGCTCAAGGTTAGACATGGGTCTCAGGCCCGCCACCGGAAGATCATGACCGGAGCCGAAGTTGGATGCTCAACCAACTGAGCTACCCAGGCGCCCCTCAATCTTTCACACAAAAAAGCTGTGGGAGTTTTTTGTAGATGTTCTTTCTTAAGTTGAGGAAGTTCCTTTCCATTACTAGTTTTCTGAGAGTTTTTGTTATGAATGGGTGTTGAAATTTTAAGTGCTTCTTCATCTTCAATGAAGATCATCATGTGGTTTTATATATTAGCCTGTTAATGTGGTAGATTACGTTCACTGTTTTTCTAGTACTGAACCACATGTGCTTCTCTAGAATATACTCTACTTGGTGTGTAATTCTTTTTTATATATTGTTAATTCAATTTGCTAGTATTTTGTTAACATTTTGCATCTATATTCATGAGGAATATTAATCTGTGCTTTTCTTTTTTGTAATATTTTTGGCTGGCTTTTGGATCACAGTAATACTAGCTTCATAAAATGAATTAACTACTCCCTCTTATTATCTGGAAAATATTGTATAAAGCTGGTGGTAGTTTTTTTTTTTTTTTTTTGAAACATTAGGTAGAATTCTCCAGTGAAATCACATGGACCTGGAGATTTCTTTTTTTAGAGTTTTAAAATTATAAATTCAATTTCTTAATAGGGCTATTCTAATTATTTGTGTCACATTGGGTGAGTTGTGGTAGTTTGTTTTTGCAATTGGTTCATTTTTCTAAGTTGTCAAATCTATGTGTGTAGACTAGTTACAGTAGTTCCTTGTTGCCCCTTTGATGTTTGCAAGGTCTACAGTAATATCTCATCTTCCACTCCCAGCATTGGTCATTTGTGTCTTCTCCCTTTTTCCTTTGTCAGTTTTGATAAAGGTTTGCCCATTTAACTGATTTTTTTTCAAAGAACTAGATCTTTGTTTCATTGATTTCCTGTATTGTTTTTTTTTATTTTTATTATACCCTCTCATATGCTTTCGGTGGACTTATTTTGCTCTTTTCCGAGGTTCTTAAGTTGGGAGCTTAGATGTTTAGTTTGAGATGTTTCTTCTTTCGTAATGTATGCATTTAGTGCTATAAATTTTCCTCCCAGTACTGCATGAACTGTGTCCCACAGATTTTTACATTTTGTGTTTTCCTTTTCATCTAGTTCAATTTTTAAACTTTTCCCTTGACACTTCCTCTTTGACCTATGAATTATTTAGAAGTGTACTGTTTGATTCCCAAGAATTTGGGGGGTTTTCCATTTATCTTTCTGTTACTGATTTCTAGTTTGATTCCATTGTGGTTAGAGAATTTACTCTATTATTTCAATTATTTTATATTTTATTTCAATTATTTTATATTTATAAGCAAATTGAGGTTTGTTTCATAGCTCATAGGGTATGGTCTGTCTTGGTATGTGCTCTGTAGGCACTTAAAAAATGTGTATTATGTGGTTGTTGAATGGAATGTTCTATACATGTCGTTTAGATCCTGTGGCTGCTGGTATTTAGATCTTCTATATCCTTGATAATTTTATGTCTAGTTGCTCTTTCAATTGTGGAGAGATGGTAGTTAAGGGTTCTACTATATTTTTGATTTGTCTATTTTTCCTTTCTGTTCTGTCAGTTGTTGCTTCACAAGTTTTGCAACTCTGTTTGGTGTGTATACATTTAAGATTGCTGTGTCTTCCTGGCAGATTGACTTTTTCACCTTTGTATGATGGTCCTCTTTGTCTCTGGTAAATTTCTTTATTCCAAAATCTAATTTATCTTATATCAGTATAGTCATTTCTGCTTTCTTTTGACTAAGGTTTGCATGAAAAATCTTTTTCCATGGACTACTCAAACTGTTTTTATATTTTTATTTCATTTTATTTAAGTAATCTCTACATCCAACATGGGGCTCAGACTCACAACCCCAAGATCAAAAGTCACATACTCTACTGACTGAGCCATCCGAGGTGCCCTCAAACATTTTTTAAAATTCAAAGTTGATTTACCTGTAGTGTTTTTGAGTATATCTCTTTGTATAGCTTTTTTAGTGGTTGCTCTAGGAGTTATGTTATAAATATAATATATATATGTATATATATGTGTATATATATGTGTATATATATATATATATCGCTTATTATAATCTGCTGGTGTCATTTTATCAGTTTGTATGGAGTGTAAAAACACTATCTCCCTTTATATACCTTTATTCTCCTCTGTTAATACTATAATTATCTTTACTATTTCCAAATCAAATTCACATCAAACAATGTTACAATAGGATGATATCAAACAGTGTTGGCAGTTTTTACTTCCACCTTTAAAAATAAGTCAGAAAACTCAAGCGGAGGAGGGAAGTCTACTATGTTTACCCATGATTTTGCTTACTATGTTCTTCCTTCTTAATGTCCAAGATTCTTTTTATTATTTCCTTTCTGTTCAAAGAGCTTCCTTTAGCCATTCTTAAGTAAGTCAGCTGGCAATAAATTCTCTGAATTTCCCTCGTCTGAAAATGTCTTGATTGTCTCTTCCACGGAGGTTGTGATGAATGTCCTCACCCTCTGATCCCATGCAAGCAGGCAGGGAGAGAGGTTTCTCTTTACAGTGGGGGTGCTTCAACTCTACATATTCTTCACTGACACCACAGAGGTGGGGTGGGAGACAGACACAGCAGGGGCTCAGTGATACCTGGTAAAGGTGGAAGTCTAGGCCCAACTCAACCTTTGCTAGCATGGGTAAGTGTGAGGTTATGTAGTGTTTTTTGTTTTTGTTTTGTTTTATTTTCCTGTGGTGTTGGCTTGAGTAGAATAGTGATATAGTTATTGCCTGAGATTTTTCTGTTAGGCTGCCTCTTTGTGGTCTACTATCTAGGAAGAGCAGAATTTTATTAAGTCCTTTGTGGTTTGTGCTCACTGGTTTTTCCAGATTGCAGCTTTCCCAACACCCATGTGTGGTACATATGAGGCCTAAAAATAACCCAGGGAACTCACAGCCATGTCATGATTTGAGTCCTGAGAACTCTAACCTTCTTTTATCCACTTTTTAGACTACTATGTTTGTTTTATATGTAATGGATTAAATAATCCAATCAAACAGCAGAGATTGTCAGACTGGATAAATCTAAAAAACAAACAAACAAACAAGCTCCAACTGTAGACTGTCTACAGGAGACACATTTTAGATTCAAAGATATGAACGAGTTAAAAGTAGGATGGAAAACGATATGCCACGGCAAAGAGCAACCATAACAAACCAGAGTGGCTGTACCAATATAAGACCAAATAAACTTTTAAAAATTGTTATTGGGAATAAATGTTCTGTAATTATAAAAGGACCAATCTGTCAGAAGATTATAACAATCAGAAGATTATAACAATTATAAACATATATTCATCTAAAAACAGAGTTCCCCAATACATGAAGCAAAGTCTGACAGATTCAAGAGTAGAAATAGGTAGTTCAATAATAATAGTCAGAGATTGCAATTCTATACTTTGCATTGGATAGAATAACCAGGAATAGAAGACTTGAATAATACCACAAACCAATAGACCTAACAGAAATCCTTTGAACATTCCATTCAATAACAGCAGACTGCATGTTCCCCTCAAGTGCACATGGAGCACTCTGCAGGATAGACCCATGCTAAGCTGTACCAATCCATGCTACAATATGATGAACCTTGAAAATATTATGCCAAGTTAAAGAAGCCAATCACAAAGGACCACATATTGTGGGATTCCAGTTGTATGAAATGTCCAGAATAGGCAAATCTACAGAGCCAGAAAGTAGATTAGTGGTTGTCTAGAGCTGAGGGGGAATGGGAGATGGGAGAGTGACAGCTAAAAGTTTCTTTCTGTGCTAATAAAATTGTCCTAAAATTGGGGCGTCTGGGTGACTCAGTCAGTTAAGCATCTGACTCTTGATTTTGGCTCAGATTGTGATCTCACGGTTGTGGGATCAAGCCCTGTGTTGGGCTCTGCACTGACAGCTTGGAGCCTGTTTGGGATTTTCTCTCTCTCTCTCTCTCTGTCTCTCTCTCTCTCTGCTCCTTGCCCACTCTCATTCTCTCTCTCAAAATAAATAGACATTTTTAAAAATATTCTAAAATTGATTGTAGTGATAGGTGCACAACTGTAAAATACAGAAAACCATTGAATTATACATTTTAAATTGGGAAATTTTATGGTATGTGAATGTATCTCAATAAAGCTGTTTTAAAAACTGTACGGTTTTACAGTGTTTAAATTCAACACAGTGTTTGAATGCATACACTAAACGTACATTGCTAAGAAAACAGACCAAAATCCAAGAGAAGGTACAGGCTGATTTCTACTTTGACGCATTCATATGTGGGCGAAATAAAGAATCATATTTCCCAATGGCTGTGGTAGTCAGCCTCTACAGAGCCCCTAATCATTCTTGTCTCTTGGTTTCCACACTGCTGCATAGTTCCTTTTCAAATTGTACCAGGGTTGGTCGTGTGACCAGTAGAAAATGGCAGAAATGGACACCTGGGTGGCTCAGTGGGTTAAGTGTCTCTTGATTTTGCCTCAGGTCATGATCTCATGATTCGTAAATTCGAGTCCTGTGTTGGTCTCTGCCACTGACAACGCAGAGCCTGCTTGGGATTCTCTCTCTCCCTCTCTCTCTGTTCCTCCTCTAGTCTCTCTCTCTCTCTCTCTCTCAAAACTAAAAATAAACTTTAAAAAAAGAAAGAAAATGGCAGAAATTATGGTATGTCACTTCCACAATAAAACTTTGGGGCTTTGTGGCTTTTGTTTGAATCTTTACACTTTAATTGGATAAAAGAAAATAAAAATAAGCTGCATCGTGGTATTTGGACTACTTGGATTTCCCTTCATTCATCATGTTTCATTCTTTTGCCATATTATTTGACTATTCTGAGCAAATAAATTCTGATAAGCTGTTAAGGAAGCTTGATGTTCCATAATACTTTTCAGCATTATTCACTGAGAGCTGTTTGGAAGGCTTTGCCTAAAAATTCCACCCAATGAATTACAATTCATATGTAGAAACCAACCAGTGAAATGAAAGAGTAAAACAAGCTTCTACCAATAAACATGCATGCTTATGTTGATAAGATCATGGAGCAACCCTGTCCAAGACCTGTACACCTATTATAATAGGTAGAGAAATTTTACTTTAACGATATGCTTTTTCCAAGAAGGAAAGTTGCAAAAGAGTTGGGTAATTTTGGAGACACGTTAACTACTTACAGTAAGAAAATGTCCTCACCCTTGTCTTCTGCCCCACCCAAGTCCATTTTCACATTGATCTTAACGCCAAAGCTAAACAAACATTTACTCAGAAGAATAAACAGTAGTCCCATCAGTGACCATAGTCACTCACAATTAAAAAGTATTCAACTCATCAAAGGAGTAAAGAAGAGGCCTGAGAAGGGTTGGGATCTACACAAGTTCAGATACCCATATGAAATTTTTAAAAAGGACAAATATCCATTTAATGTTTTGCATCACATGAATTCAGCAGAAGCCAATGAACTTCTGAAAGCCCCTATTTGCTCTGCACAATGTGCTCACCTTTGAGTATATAATCCAGTAAGAATGAATAAAGTATGACTAAGGGATAGCCATAGGAAATTCTTTTCTAATGAATGTTGGTGATGCAGACGTTAAAGGTAGATTCATTCTTTAAATCATCTAGTAAATATTTATAAGCACTTGGCATTGCGGAGAAGTCTCAAATTTTAGCCCCTCTAACATTTATTTCCAACTATTAAGGCATGAAGAGATATGCCTTCAGGAATTTTCCCTAGAAAATTTTACCTTCATGAGTGTTAATGATTTGGGTCAATGTACATCATATTATAAGTCTGAATGCATTTTTTCCGAAGAGGGAGGCAATTAACATTACATTTTGTAGTCATACTACTCAATTCATTTTTGTCCTCCAACATAAATGAAAGACTTTTAAAAGATTGTCATTGACAACAGCAACTCTTTTATGCAAACTGTTCCAAATTTAGAAGAAAAACATATATTTAGGCTTTAGGAAATTTATTTCTCATGAGTAGGCTTATAATTTTTTAAAAGGTAATTCTGCACATTGTATGTTATCCTATATTTTTCTGTCAAGCACTAACCAGTTGTTACTACCTATTTATTTCAATCGTCTTTGATTTAATGATGATTTTACTGACTAGACCTAAATGCCATGAAGATAAGGACCATGACTCAAGATAACCACTGTATCCTTGAGGTTTACAAAGTTCCTGATAGGTAGTTGGTGTTCAAAAAATTTTGATTGAATGAATGAGTGAGTGAAAGACCCTAACAGTAGATAATATTATGGAAGAGTATCAGTGATATAGGAGGATTAGTTCATAATCTAAATCAAACATGTAGGGGTGCCTGGGTGGGATTCAGTTGGTTAAGCATCCAACTCTTGATTTAGGCTCAGGTTCAGTTCGTTGAGATGAAGTCCTGTGTGGGCTCAGCACAGACAGCGTGGAACCTGCTTGGGATTCTCTCTGTCTTCCCCTCCCCCGCTCTCTCTCTCTCTTTGTCTCTCTCAAAATAAATAAACAAACATTAAAAAAACAAATCAAACATGTAGAAAAAATTTTATATGAAGGTAAAAAATGTAATTTTGTTTGAGGGAGCGCCTCCAAGTGTCTTCCAAGGCAAGATGTGCCCTGCCCTTGGCTCTTGAACCTGAGTGTGTGACTTCATACATGCAAATGAGCTTGTTCTGGCCCTGAAGCAGTGTGAGGCTCACTGCAAAGTCCATGCTATGATAGTGAGTCAACACTGAACACTATGGACTCACTGATTTCGGGCTAATCACAAAATGAACAGTAGCAGCAAGGTGAGTTCTGGCTAATTCTGCGTGGCTCCCTTCTGTTTGCTGCAGCGTCACACAATTCTTGCATAGAAACTCAACTACTGAGACCAGGGGCCCCTACTCCAAGTCCTGTAGCACAACGATGAATTTCCCATTATAAAAAGAAGGCTGAGGATCAAATGGAACATTAGCCACAGTCACAGAAGCTAAGAAATGGAAAGTAGTTAAGTGACTAACAAAAGTCTTGAAAATGAGATGTGAGACATGACAAAGAATCAAATAAAATTCGTGGCTCACTTCCCACGTATATTGGTAGTGTTCATCCTCAAGCCTATAGTCTACCAAGTGGTTAAATTTGGGTGTCACATTTAATAGGCAATTTCCAGTTCTATTTTTTTGTTAGAATTTAAAAACCTGGTAAGATAGGAAGAACCTTAGGAGGGAGTAATTTGTAGAAATACAGGTTGAATTTATGTTTCTGTTTGTTCTATGTTGGATGTCAATCCAGTTCAGCTAATAAAATCCCACTTACACATTTTGAATTATAATTCAACATATAAACAAAAAAGGTTAAACATAAAAAATAGCCTACCCACAACGCGTTCCATTTGTCATATTCTGGTTAAGGGAGCTGTTGATCCATACTATGGTGTTGTTTACACATGCTTTTCCAGGGATCTTGAGTTCTTGTAATTCAGTGTCATAGTCAATAAAAATATCTGTCATTGTGCCAAAAATGAGGAGCAGGACTGGATGGGATAGTCCATGGAGAAATGCACATACACTTCCCACAAACATCAGCCAAATGTCAGTCGTTGAAGAAAAGCGAAACTTGAAAAACAAAGGATTCAGAGATCATCTATGGGTGAAAAGCAGGAGAAGTAGGAGGACTATTTAATTTTAGTTACTAGATTCTGATAAATAGTATTCAGCACCAAATTTTATGGGAATCATCTTCATTGAACAATAGAGTTTTCACTAACTATATAAAAATAAGTGGTATATCAATTATCTAAGACAGTAGACTCTTACATTTTTAATTTGTTATTTCTTTCCTAGTCTCTGAATTCATTCTCTTTACCTCAAGAACTGACTTCAGTTCTTAGGTATTGATTCACAACATAAGTGGGAAGTGATCAATGGCATTGATGAGATTGCCATGTAGAAATATTGTGTGGGGCATTCACCAGTAGCATAAATCGGCTCCCCGAACTGACACTGACAAAGAAGAGTGCCTATTTTTGCCTAGAAATGTCTCTACCTTGTGAAAATTTGGGGTAAATACCTACACTATGGAATTTATATAGATATGTCATAAGAGTAAGTATACATAATATAGTTACCGTGATAATTTTCCTTAATAAAATAATAATTATGGGCTTAATGGTTATTTTCCAGGACACTTTTCTGATCTACCAGATAGGATTTATGTGTTTAATTAGCAATATATTTCTAATTGCCATTCAGCATGTTATCCCATGGACAACGTTTATGACTGAAAACGTGAACACTGTACTTAAAAACCTGCCAATGACTGAAGATTTAACACTCCTCCATGATCTGAACAATTTTCCATTGCAAAATTTATGTCAAAAATCAGCACAATTTTATTACCAATTGAAAGAAGCTAACTTGAGTGCTGTCACCTTTTTTCTCATCTTGTAACCTGAGGAGAGAAACATATAGATTTATAGACCATCCTTTCCAAAACAAAGAGAAATTCTCCATAGGTGGTGATTTTCTGAGTCATCCTTTAGTAAGAAATAAAGTCCCCACTGACTGAGAAATTCTTGCCAAACCTGGCATCCTAAAAACAAACTTTTATTTTTCAGATTTACCTCTTCTAGAGATTTTGGTATAGCTCTATTTCATGCTGAGCAGAAAGTCAGTGAGGTTTTTCTGAGAGATATTGAGAGAAAATGAAAAGTCTCTATACTCCCAGTTTATATTAGCAATAACTATTGGATTTCATCCTTGACCCTCAGCGTGTTTCTATCACATTTCCTTGTGGGTAAGTGGAGGTGGTTGGAATAGCTGCTTTAAAGCTTCCTTCTAGCACTTAAAAATTTTTAAACTACATTAAATAGTACCTATACGATGGAAAAGTTTTTAAAAACTCCTATACTTCCCATAAAATCATATTTCCTTAGTATTTCTTACTCACTTCACTTCTCATAATGTTATATCTAACCCATATTTGACCTTCTCGACTCCAGGGATCTCTACTTCACCTGAGTCATCCCTCATGGATACACCCTGGACCTTTCTTTCAACAGAAACTACTCCCTTGACACTCTGGGACTGGCGATGCATCCTGTTTTGTCACTTCCTTTCTCCTTCTACACCATTTTGTCATCTCAGTTGTGATCTGCAGTTCCTTAAACCCTCATTAATTTTCAATTGCTAAAAACCTATCAAGATTGTGCTTCCTTCCCTATGCATCCCAGCTCCCACTGCCAGCCATTTGGACCACACTCTTACCATCATCCTCAATCCTTTTCCCCACCTCCATCTTTGGAAACGCCCTCATGTCTGCATCCATCCACTGTTTGCCCCTCTCCACCTGAAGCCAGGCTGTGGGGCCTGAAGAGGTTCAAGACCACCTCTTCACCATGTAAACTGATGCCAACACATGCCATGCCTAGCAGTCAGCTGCCCTGACGTTCCCCTCCAGCTCACAGTAGAATCCCAAGTCTTTGCTGAAAAGTCCAAGGCCCTCCACAGTCTGGCCAATTGGCTCTCTGACCTTGTCTCTTCCTACTGCACTCCAATTCTCTCCACCCGAGCAACCTGGCCTCTTTGCTGACCTTTGTTCATGCCAAATTTATTCTCACTTCTGACCATTTGGACTTGTTGTTTCCTCCTGACAGAATGCTCTTTCTTCAGATACTTGCATGGCCAACCCCCTCATCTCCTTCAGATTTTCCCTCAAAAGTCACCTTCTCAATGGGACCCTCCCTGGCCAAAGCCTTTAAAATTTCAAATTTGTCCCCATATCACTTCATATCTCCATTCCATGTTTGCTTCTTTTTTTTCTTAGAAAGACAGTGATAGATTATCACTACCATGCTATGTATTATATTTATTTATGGTGCTTATCATGTCATCCTCACTAAAATGTAAGCTCCTCAAGGACAGAGATTTTTGCCCAGTTTGTTCTTTTCTGTATCCTCAGTACCTGTAATAGTGTCTGACACCTGGTATGCATTTAATTAACATTTATGAAATGAATGAATGAATGAATGAATGAGTATGGTCTCCATCCTTAACTCAATCCATAACACTGTACTTCATCTGTCTATAATAGACTGTTCCATTTCCCTCCACAGCTTTCTCAGACTTTCACTGTGATCTTCTCATTCTACATTACCACATCTAACAGAAAATGTTCATCTCCTCTAAAAACCAAAGAACTCACTCAACCTTCCTGTTGATTCTCTCTTTGCTGTTTATCTGTACCCACACCCATTTTCATCTTTTTTCCCTCCAGTGAGGAAATTGTGGTTCCTCTAGGCCCAGGCTGACCTTACTACTCCTAGTCCAAAACTGCTGTTACCACATCCACCACCCCTCTCTGCTGTGAATTACTTAAAATTTCTTAAAGAGCTTCAACCTCTGCCTTACTACAACTTCTTTTTCAGGAACTTGCCTAGCACCTCCCTTCTCTCTTCCAAGTTAGACTCTATCTAATCCTACTCTCATGCCCATGTATGATTAGCTGACATTTGCTTTATATGAGAATTTAAACTTTTAAACTAAAGAGAAATATCTAACAATTAAATTTTAGGGTTCTACTATTTGCCTATGGAAAGAATTGGGGGTTAAGGGACCTCCCCTGTGCTCATGAAATATTACTTGTCCAACTTCACCTCTGCCCATTTAGGTTAGAAATTCTATGATGTTGCTGGGTGCACAGGGGAGATTTGGACCTAATCCAGAAGGGATCTTCCAAACGGTTTCTGAAATCAAATTACAGCAATGTTTTTTGTTTGTTTGTTTGTTTTTTCAAATTACAGCAATGATTTAAAGAGAAAAAGAATGGATCACCTATACCATTTTATAGGAAGTACAATGTGCATGAAAATATTGTCTCTCTTTGTACCTTTAAAAGGAATATTAGGGAGTTAATCTAGAAAAGATGATGCATTGTTGAAACAGTCACTTACCTTGAATTCTTATCATTGTTATCTGTCAGGATAAAAACAATGCACAAAGCAGTTAATAATAATGACACAATGAAACATAGTCATTAATAATTTTTCTCTGGGGAAAAATTCCTATAAATTAATTTCATTCATGGAACATTGCAAAATGACTATTTGCTTTTTTTTTTCTTTCTTTCTTTCTTTCTTTTTTTTTTAATTCTCTCTCTGTGTGTCTCTCATATTACACAAGATACCCTTTCAGGTTCAGGACTACTGGCTTGACTACATTTTTAGATATTTCTACAAGGTATGAGATATTGGTATTTTCTGAGCATCAACTGGAGACCAACATTTTTTAAGTTTATTTGTTTATTTTGAGAGAGAGACCATGTGTGAGCATGCACAATTCGGGGAGGGGCAGAGAGAGAGGGAGAGAGAGAGAATTCCATGCAGGCTCCACATTGTCAGCATGGAGCCTGTCATGGGGCTTGATCTCATGAACTGTGAGACCACGACCTGAGCTGAGATCAAGAGTAAGACCCTTAACCCTGAGACCAACCCTCAGACCACTGAGCCATGCTAGCAGCCTGAGACCAACATTTTTAAATTAGCTGAAGAAACTAATTTTTTTGAACTACCAAGTAAAATGGATATTTATTGTTTGGTTCCTTGGAAACATCAGAATTTATCTATTTAAAATTAAGACTACAAATTAACTAGACAATAAGATGATGTTGACACTCCCATGCCAGTAGAAACCACAGGATTGAGCTGGATATAATTTTCCTCAGCTTAGGTCAGAGCAGATGGAGGGTAGGAAGTGAAAGTGGGGGTGCAGGGTCATGGGTGTAGGGAAGCAAAGGGAAAGGAGTTCAGGGTGCTAAGGTCAACTACCACCATGGGACAGCACATCCTGATACCCTGACATTTTAATTAATGTAAGTAAGAGTAAAGAGGCATTATAGTATAGATAGAGATCAACATCTTGGGTTTGGGAATCAGATAGAACTAGATTAGAATGATGGTTCCATCAATTATCAGTCATGTGATCTTTGCCAAGTTTAAAAAAATTTATTCAAGTCTAATTTTCTTCTTCTGCAAGATGTAAAATTATAGAATTCTTTTAAAAAAATAATAAATGCTTGGAATCACCTGCGCTCACTAGATGTTAGGTGCTAGTGCTACAGGTCCTCTTTCCCATTGTCTCATTCTAACCAGTACCGTCTTAGTATAGTTTCTCACTAAATTATTACTACTATAATCAATTATAATAGCTGAATAAAGGCAATAATAATAACCAATGCTGGAACCCTACTCTACTAAAAAAGAGATATTTGTAGAGGAGATACTTTCATTTACCCACACTTTGTGCATTTTTACTTAGCACTTTCAGACATTCCATAACACGGATTCTGGAGAGAACTACCGATTTGTGGGTAAGAAATGCATCCCGTAATGGTTCTACATATTGTTGATTTTTCTCTGCCCCTTGAAACTTCACTAGCTTGTCTACTTTTGTTCTAACCTCTTTTTATATAAGAGACAGTAAGAAAAAAGGGCCACTTACATAATCTGTCTGACTCAAAACCATAGTTCTCCTCTCCAAATTTCTTCACACTGCGAAGAATTACTGAGTCAGACATGGTAATTGCAATCTGCAGCCAATAGCCCTATAAAACAAAATAATCATTGCAATTATTTTTTTCTCTTCTTAAACAAAATAGCCAAATGAAAGAACAATTTGGTACAAGAAATAACCTTCACTAACAATCTAAATCTTCACTAAAAATCATATTTTTAATTGGTTAATAACTCCATGAAAGAGCCTAATTATTAGGAAAGATAAAGCCAAACCATTGATTATGGCTTTCTCTATCTGATGAATGGATAGTTCCTTTTTATTTATTTGTTCTTTCTGCTCGTTTTTCCTCCCTCTCTCCCTCCCTCCCTCCCTTTTCTTTCTTTCTTTCTTTCTTTCTTTCTTTCTTCTTTCTTTCATGAGTAAAAATAAAAACCACTGGCACTACACAACCAACAGGTGACATTCTTGGGTCACTGTACTGAACCAACTACACCTAAATACTGGTGGGTAGCCTTCAGTGCTTCTTTGTAAATGCAACTCCTAGATCGAGGATATGGTGAGTCTGGCATGGACCAGAGGAACAGCTACCCACTCATTTTACAAAACAAGTGTAAACTTGACATCAAAACAAACAAGAATGATATAAGAAAAAATAGAATTATAATTGCTTTTGAAAATAGATTTAAAATTGTTAAATATGTTAAGTATAATTCAGCAGTTCATGAAAAAAATATAATGAACAATGTTGATTCCAGGAATGCAATGATTGTTCAATGTGAAAAAACTTGATCATTTTGATAGATGCAGAACAAGTATTCAACAAAAATCAATATCCATTACTGATTTGTAAAATACTATAAAACTAGAGAAATCATTATCTGCAACTCCAATGAATAGATTTTGGGTAATGATTGGCAATGAACACTAAACCCTTTAAATGAGATACTGGCAAAGATTAACAGTGCAAAGTATTGTGAAGATGTAGAGGGAAGACATTATGTTGATTCATTATCTCTCCTTAAGCTCCTCTTGGCTCTCACAACTTCTTGTACTTTCCTTGCTTTTGAAGACCTTGCCAGTTTTGAGGAGTATTGAACCGTTATTTTGCAGGCTGTCTCCTAAAGTGGGACTTATCTGATATTTTTCTCAGGATTAGATATGGGTTGTGTATTTTAGGGAGGAAAACCACAGAGGTAAAGTACCCTTCTCATGACATCATATCAAAGGTACTATCAATGTAATGGTACCTATCAAAGTGATTTTAAAAAATAAACTTTAAAGATAAATTCAACATTAAGAAATAGAGTGAGAAATATTATTTAATTAAATAGTTTACGAGGTCAGTAAAAATAAAAAACTACATGAAGCAGATTCAAAATTCTTTTATTCAACAACAAAATTTGCTCAGTATTTTGAGAATATATTCTCAATGCAGAGAATGCAATGTTCACTGGTTATATCATTTTTGAAATTTTAACAAAAATTTGTTTTTCAGAAAGCAAAGAAATTCTTTGATAATGAGAAAATAAATCTTTAGAATATTTATAATACTGAGTCTCCTAATTTTAAAATAAGACTTTAAAAAATCAGTCTTCAATTATTTTTTTCCTGGCTTAACTCTTCATTTAAAAAGGTTTCTTTCCACTGGTGTGCAAATATTTGACAACATTTAGACCCCAGTGGTGTAGTGTCTTGCCTGTGAACTTCAGAGTCTCACTGATCCTGTGGTCTCACTCTATGTTGTTGAAAACATTTTTTAACCTCTCTCCAGGCTCTGAATTCTCCATCATTCAAGTCAGTGATGGTGATGGTGATAAGATGTACCTTGTGGGACTAGTATGAAAATTATATGAAACTGAGTCTGTACATCAGCTGGTCCAACAGGAGAAGACAGCTAAAGTTCCTTTTGGCCTTCAAGCCTAGAGACTCTCTCCCTTGCCCTACTTCCCACCCTCCCTCTGGGGTCACTTGTAGTAAGGCACCCTCTATTAAGGAAGAGAATGATGGTCAACCAACCTACTCTTTTCATTTTCCATCTCTGTTCCTCCACCAATTCCGTACATTTGTTTTCATATTAGGTTTGTTTGCATTTTGCTTCTTTCTGAATGCAATGATCTTTGTGATCTCTAATTTACTATTAAAGAGTAATGTTTTCAAACACAAAAATTCACACATAGCATGGATTTCCTCCCTGTAGCATTGACCTGTAGCAGAAGACCACTGAGAACACAACTGTAGTTGAACAATCTGAATTTATTATTCATTACAGTGAGGGAGAACACATGGTAGGGACCACAGGGTGTCTCAGTAAGAGGGTTTTAGGATGAACCTATCATAGGAAGTGGGCTTCAATTAGGTGATTTGGGAGAGGATTCAAGAAAGTAGGCATCTGCTCTAGATTGAATGTTGTCAGAAAGCCAGAGCAATTTCATGATTGGGTAAAGAAATAGTCACTTATATAGCAAGAGACAGGGATGTTTGGTATTTTTGCACAATGACTTTATTTTTGCCTGTGCATGAGCAAAATTATAGACTGGTCTTGCTTTGTTTCATTTTTATCCTGGTTTCAGAGTGACTTTGTCTGAGATTGGTGGTATGGTTAATTTTATGTATCAATTTGAGGGGGCTAAGGGATGCCAGATAGCTGGCAAAGCATTATTTTTGGATATGTCATTGGTAGTGTTTCCAGAAGAGATTAGCATTTGAATCTGTAGATTACCCTCACCAGTGCAGATGGACATTATTCATTCAATCCTTTGAAGTCCTGAATAAAGCAAAGAGGCAGAGAAACCGAGGGCAGAGAAACTAAATAGACGTTTTTCTAAAAAAGACATACAAATGGTCAACAGGTACATGAAAGGATACTCAACATCACTCATCATCTGGAAAATGCAAATCAAAACCATAATGACATAGCACCTCACATCTGTTAGAATGGCTATCACAAGAAGACAAGAAAGAACAAGTGTCAGTGGTGATTTGGAGAAAAGGGAACCCATGTGCACTGTTGAGAAGAATGCAAACTGGTTTAGCCACTATGGAAATCAGTATGGAGGTTCCTTAAGAAATTAAAAATAACAACTATTAAATGATCCAGAAATCCCGTTTCTGAGTATATACACAAAGGAATTTAAAATAGGATATTGAAGAGATATCCACATTCTTGTGTTTATTGCAGCATTATTCACAATAGCCAAGATACAGAAATAACCTAAATGCCCATCAATGGATAAATGGGAAAAAAAGATGTAGTATATACATATATATGTATACACACACATACACAGCATATATAAAAAACTATGTATATATACATGTATATACAATGGAATATTATTTAACCATATGAAAGAAGGGAATTCTATCATTTGTGACAACATGGATGGACCTTGAGGGCATTATGTTCAATGAGATAAGCCAGACAGAGAAACACAAATATTGTATGGCATTGCCTATGTGTGGAATCTAAAAAAGCTAAACACGTAGAAATAAAGAGTAGAATGGTGGTTACTAGAGGCTGAGAGGTGGAGAAATTGGGAAGATATTTAAGGGTACAAGCTTGCAGCTGGAAGATGAGAAAGTTCTGGAGATCTAATGCACAACATAGTGATTATAGTTAACAATACTATATTGTATATTTCGGAATTGTTAAGAGGCTGTATCTTAAGTGCTCTCACCATAAAAAAGAAATGATAATTATGTGACATGATGGAGGTGTTCACTAAAGCTATGGTGGTAATCATATAGA